>NC_142929.1:10921862-11041862 GCF_046866305.1 Octopus bimaculoides | reverse complement strand
TGTTTCAGTCATTTGACTGTGGCCGTGCTGGAGCAGAATTCCGACCTTCTTGTCATGTTCTCTTATCGTTCATGTTTTATTTGTTTCAGTCATTACACTGCGACCATGCTGGGGCACCGCCTTGGACAATTTTAGTCGAGCAACTTCAGTACTTATTTGTTTGAAGCCTATCAGTCTCTTTTACCGAATCATTAAATTGCAGGACATAAACGCACCAACATCGGTTATCAGGCGGTGGTGGGGTGGACAGACACAGACAAAAACGCACATACATATACATGTGTGTATATATATAATATATATGTGTATATATATAAATATATATATATATATATATATATATATATATATATATATATATATATATATATATGCATATATATATATATATGAATATATATATATATATATATGCATATATATATATATATGAATATATATATATATATATATATATATATATATATATATATATATATATATATATATATATATATATATATATATATATATATATATATATATATATATATATATATATTTATATATATATACATACACACATATACAAAGGCTACTAAATCCACTTACAAAATTTTGGTCGACCCGAGACTGTACTACCATTGAAGCCTCTCGTCCAAGGTTCAATGCAGTGGAACTGAACCCGGAATCATGTGGTTGCGAAGCAAACTTCTTATCACACAGCTTCGCCTGCACCTATTCATAACATTTTTCGTTTCTTTACTTTAAATCACAACCGAAGTGTTCATAGAACCGAAAGAAAAGCGCTTTTGTTACTTGAAACATCTTTATGTATTCAGGAATAACTTATTTTGTTAATGCTATAAATAAGCTGTGTTGAGTTTTATATGCAAATAATGTTGCATTGGAGACACATGGTCTAGTGGTTAGAGCAGCGGACTCGCGGTCAAGGGATCGCGGTTTCGAAACCCAGACCGGGCAATGTGTGTGTGTTTATGAGCGAAACACCTAAGCTGCATGTGGCTCCGGCAGAAAGTAATGGCGAACTTCTGACTCTTTCGTCGCAACTTTCTCTCACTCTCTCCTCCTGCATCTAGCAGTTCACCTGCGACGGACCGGCGTCCCGTCCAGGTGGAGAACCTATACGCCAACAAAACCAGGAAACCAGCCCTTATGAGCCAATCATGGCTCGAGAAGGAACAAACGACAACAACAACAATGCTGCATTGCACTTTTATTCGTTTTATAAATAATTGGAGATATGAATTAATTAGACATACAAGATAAATGGATGTCATTTCAAACGTATGTCTTTCTTCATTCATAAATAATGAAATGATTTATTACAAATATATAAAATATAAACCATCGTTTTATAACTTTTAGATACAATTTCGTTAGTTTTTGTTTTTGATCAATAAAAACATTTAAGAAGATATTGACAAACTCTGCTTATATAATAATAAACACTGTATATCTGAATTCGTTTTACAATGAAGAATTCTCGATTAATCTTTTTCTGATTTTAACTAAATGTTAAGCTCGCACAGATATTCAACTCAATTATCATTATGGAGCCACTAAAAACACAATCAAATTCTTTCTAACACATGTTCGAAATCAAATTCAAATGTACAAATGAATATTGTTCAATAATATTTATAGTCATAATTACACACACACACACACACACACACACACACACACACACACACACACACACACACACACACACACACACACACACACATGTACGTATATAAACTGAACCGAAAAAGAAACGTCGGACACATACTAAATAGAAACTGGTTTATTAACAGACTGTCATAACATTGATTGAAGAGTGCTAATTAAGAAACCGTTCTTTCCTAATGCTAAAACGTCATTTCCTGAAACATATTTGACGTCTCATGGTGTCACGTGATGATGGAGTGTCCTGGATCCAAAGAGATGAACTTAGTATCTTGTGTGAGATCGTTAGCGTTGATTACCGCCAGGCATCTTCTGTACATTGAATGCACCAAACGATTGATGAAGTCAATAGGGATAGCAGCCCACACTGTTAAAACCTGCAGTGAATTGTGCCGCATTTGTCGGCCTTGGACGGATGTCATTTAGCCTTCTTTGGGTTTCGTTCCACAGGTGCTCTATGGAGTTCAAGTCCGGACTTAGGGCAGGCCATGGCAGTGTCTGGATGTTGTACTGTTGGAGGAAGTCTGTTGTCAACCTGGTAATATGAACACGAGCGTTGACGTGTTAGAACACGGGATTCCGATGACGGGAAAAGTATGACACAATATGAGGCCACAACACTTGGTCGATGTAGCGAGCAGCGGTTACGCCATTGCTCCGGCCCTGGCCGATGTTTTGGAAGACCACCGGTCCAAGTTTCTGGTTGAGTACAATACCACCCCATACCATGATGCTCTGTCCTCCCCATGAATCTATCTCCACCACATAGCCATCGGCATGACGTTCATCCCTTCTTCTTCAAACCCTAGTTCTGCCATCTGCCACAGAAATGCAATATAGACTTTCGTGAGAGAAGACTACAGTCATCCACTGCTGATATCGCCAGTTCTGACGTTTTCGAGCCCACTTCAGACGTGCCCGTTGACGAAGATCTGTGACAATGGGGCTCCTAGCCGGACGTAGACAAGACACTGAAAGATCTCAGCCGGCGGCGAACTACTTCTGCATAAATTGGTCTGTGGTGAGTCCCTCTGGTCTGCCTAGCTAATTCCATTGCCCTCCGGAATCGGCTCTGCATGTGCTGACAGTACATGTGAAGATCTTGACGTGCTGTTGTAATCCTCGGTCGGCCACATGCAAAACATTTTTCATGTGCATCATGCTTTTCATAAAGATGCATTTGCGAGCATTAACATATTCAAGAAAAGTGAGTTCGAACCCTACAGGAAATCCCTGTGTTTTCAAAAGATAGTGGTGTTGTGGATCAGTGACATCTTCTTGACGTCAAATTACCTAGAAATGTGATAGAGTCCATGTAATCCCAATATCGTGTGCGAAACAAATAATATTTTACAGTGCGACATTTATTTTGTAGTTCAGTATATATATATATATATATATATATATATATATATATATATATATATACATACACATTTAAGCCATGTCATTTTTCATATGTGATGTGGTGTTGCAAAATTGGACTTGTGCATATTAATTTCCATTATGTACTTTATATTGTTTCAAAATATGATGCATTTATTTGCAAAATTAAGGAAGTTATTAAACATTGAAACTCATCAGTGACATTTGGGACACCATGTATATATATATATATATATATATATATATATATATATATATATATATATATATATATATATATATATATATATATTTATATTTATACACACATATGCCAATTTGTTTGTGTCTGTGTTTGTGGTCTGTGTGCATGTGTATATTGAGAGGGACACATTTAAAAAAAAATAGGATAACTAGTTAATATGATGTCGACGAAAATAAAAATGTAGGTTGCTATTTTGAAGAATGTCAACATTTTACATATTCCAACACGAACATATTTTTCAATGATTCTTACACAATTGGTAACAGTTAGTTAATCTAAGAACTTCTAATACATTTTATCATGAGTAATGACGGTGGCAGAATTAGTCAAGCGTTTGGAAAACGCGTTGTCATATTTAAAAACGCATTCGTGTTTTCAGTTAAAGCTTCGACGGAATCGGATGTCAGGTGTATCCTTCCGGATCAACAACGTGATAGAATAGGAAGCAATCAGGTATTCGGGTCACTACAATTGACTGTATGTAATTTGTGATCTTACCTTTTAAAGTCAGTATCAGTGTTAGATTTTATCAGTTTACTTAAGATAATTCTCAAAAAGGAAAATGATAAATACATATTGAATATAATGATCAGAACCATTTCCTATTATTTGGGCAACGGAAACCGAATTTCGAGCAATTTATTATTATTCGAAAAATAGCTTTCAAAAATGAAATTCATTCCGCAGTCAAAAGTTGCACTTAAAAGTTTACCTGCAATGTAGGTGTTAAATATGATGGCAGTGCGATCAGTAATTCGAAAAGTGCAAACTCATGAAACAGCTGTTCTGACTCAGCTATTTATATAAGTTCGAATTTGAAAGGATACAGAAACTATGTTAAAATCACAAACAACATTTCATGTCAAGTGTTTTCTCTATGATTCATATTTTGCTACGTGCATTAAAATATGATTTCACTTTACACAGCAGAAAGTTAGGAGATCAATTTGCAGCTGCTTCACCATTCATGCAGAGTTTTCTAAATTGCAGAATGGAAAATGTTTTATGATAGAAAACCTTTATACTAGAAATGCCAGACAATTTTATGTACGATATAATTGTATTGAACATCACGTGCTTATACGGATGTTTTAGACACTCACAAATATATCTATGCAGGTACAGAAAAAAGTGACACACACACACACACGTATGCATACAAATACAACGAAGATTTTATAGTAGTTTACAATGTAGACTATGAATTATACTAGTCTTGCAGTTAATTCATGTGGTTGGATGACATTTATTATTGGTGTTTTCCGGGAGGATGAAATACTTTAAATAATTCGTATCACATGGGTGTATAAACTTTACTACAAAATGTACAGAAAATCTTTCCCTCTTATAACATAATTCAGTGCCAAATAAATGAAATAATATTGTACAGTCATGACATACATAAGTATAAGAATAGAATTAAACTTCTAAATGTATGAAGTAGAAATCAGTTCGAATAATGATATTGAGTGCAGTCCAATTGCAAATAGTTTTCTGATGTATTGAAAATGAAAATAAATACGAATTAAACGACACAAAAGACTTGAAAAATATTAAGCGTCACATGATATTTATTCTTTTGTACTTTAGGCACAAGGCCCGAAATTTTGGGAGATGGGGGGCAGTCGATTAGATCAACCCCAGTGCGCATCTGGTACTTAATTTATCGACCCCGAAAGGAAAAGTCGATCTCAGCGGAATTTGAACTCAGAACGTAAAGACAGACGAAATACCGCTAAGCATTTTGCCCAGCATGCTAACGTTTCTTATTTGTTTATTGCCCACAAGGGGCTAAACATAGAGGGGACGAACAAAGACAGACAAAGGGATTAAGTCGATTACATCGACCCCAGTGCGTAACTGGTACTTTATTTATCGACCCCGAAAGGATGAAAGGGAAAGTCGACCTCGGCGGAATTTGAACTCAGAACGCAAAGACAGATGAAACACCGCTAAGCATTTCGCTCGGCGTGCTAACGTGTCTGCCAGCTCGCCGCCTTGTCACATGATATTTATTAAAAATGCAATAATGATCAAAATTGAAATCTTAAATTAAAATGCGAGAAAAAATTTTAAAACGGAAAATGTATTCCTAAATTAATATAATGAATAAATATCAATTTATTCATACTATACTGAATTAACTCTTCATTTGATACACAAAAATGTTTAAAATTTTAAAATTATCTTATATCTTAATAAAGATTTATGGGACTCTTGCTAAGAATAAAAAAAAGCTGTTAGCAACTTGAGAAAAAATATCCACTACATCAATCTAAACACTTAAGCCACATTGGTCAATGTTTTTATATACAATTTACAGCTTCATAAATATACATCATTTGCCAGCATGTCAGATTTATTGTTTTTTTTCGTTTGCTACATCCTGAATAAATCACTAACAGGGAAAATTTATTTATAACATTGGCAGAAATTCAAACGGTTCAGAGAGTAATACAGTCAATTCCATCTACTACAGTACTTCAGTAGTACTTATTGTATTGACACCGAAGGGAGAAACGGCAAATTCGATCCCCAGCGTTGTTTGAATTGGAAACAAAACTAAACGAAAGTAACTAAATACAACAAAGAACTTTGTCCGGATTTTGCTGATTCTGGCATCCAATGTACTTCATCATAGACAATATTAATTTCTCGCCTTGGCGCAGAGTCATAAATTTACTTGTCTGGATTATATTCAATTAAATTGATTCTCAGTATGTCACTAAGATAGTAAATTGGTAGAGCCATTGCATAACTTGCGGTATTGGCTCTATATTTAAGAGATGAGGAATTATGTATATTATTTACATTATTTACATCTGACGGATATTTGTCCTCATCTTGTTTATTGTTAACACAACGTTTCGGCTGATATACCCCCAGCCTTCATCAGGTGTCTTGGGGGAATTTCGAACCTGGGTTCTCATTCCTAAGGTATTTTTCAATGTTATTATTATTATTATTATTATTATTATTATTATTATTATTATTATTATCATTATTATTATTATTATTATTGTAGTTGTTGTTGTTGTTGTTGCTATTATTATTATTATTATTCAGGTCACTGCCTGGAATCGAACTCGGAATCTTGGGGTTAATATCCCGCACTCTTAACTACCAGTGATTAATATTAATAATGTTAATACTCGTTTTTGCATCGATATTGGATGATGTCTTGAGCTAACTGGATCCTATAAAGGAGCTGTTGTGGTAGCAGACCACGAAACATGGTTGAAATTCCTTCCTAGAGATGTTACTCTGTAGAAAAGCTGCATTTATGTTACGAGTGTGTATAGTTTCCAATTTTAATTCTTAGTCAACGTTTTAGATCAGATTAACAATTTTGATACACTTAATAATTTAAACATATTCAGTTAGATTTTAAAATTTATATTTAAATTTACTTTATATCTAAAAACTTTCTTTTGTTAATATACTTGCTGAATTATCTTTTCCTTAAGAGCATCAAAACAATAAATATATTTTCAAATGATTTAAAATCTAGTTTTTCTGATGTCGACTTTGACTTTTCTCTCTATATCAATTTAAAAAAAAAATGAGTTGCATTAAATATTATATTAATTTCAATATTATACAAAATATATTGTGCATATGACCCAAAGAAAATATGCAAACGAAGAATAATTATAATTAAATAACTGCTTTTAGCTGAGTATTAATAGCGTACCAGAGACACGTTATTCGATATGTCTTTACGTCACCTTGTTTGACATATTCTCTTTTTTGAGGTGAATAAAATATGTGCCAATAATTGTGTCGATTTGATCAGCTGTACTCTTCCGCGCCATCAGTGGTTTTGTTTCCATTTAAAAATTGAATATCATTATTTCCTAAACTAGTTTTGCTGCGAAAATTAAGATAACATATTTTTCTAACAATAATATTTCTTGAGTAATTTAATTTCTATTAATTGTATAAGGTGGTACGAACGAATGAAACAAAAATTTTCCTCTTAATAATTTCAGAAATTTACAATCAATATTTGATGGTTAATAAAGCATCAAGCAGGCACAATCATTAGCACGCCGGGAAAAATGCTTAACGGCATTTCGTCCGTCTTTACGTCCTGTGTTCAATTCCTGTCATCCTTTCGTGGTCGATGGAATAAGTACCAGTCGAGTACTGGGGTCGATGTAATTGACTTACCCCCGCCCCCGAAATTGATAGCCTTGTGCCAAAATTTGAACCGATATTTGATGGTTAATGAAAACGAAAATTAAGTTTCTACGAAATGTTTGTAAATCAATGAATAACATTTTGTCGGACCTAATACTGCATTTATCAGTAAAATAAAAACAAACTTCCGTAACTGTATATCTCTCTAGCATTGGTAAGTTCTTTTTAAACTAATTACGTATATATTATGATTTCAAATTTTGGCACAACTCGTACGAAGCATTTACCCCGGCTTGCTAACGTTTCTTATTTCTTTATTGCCCACAAGGGGCTAAACATAGAGGAGACAAACAAGGACAGACAAAGGGATTAAGTCGATTACATCGACCCCAGTGCGTAACTAGTACTTAAATCCATTAGCTTTATTCGAGTTAACGTTAACATAATGGATTAATTCAGGAAATGTTAAGAAATCAAAACTAGACTGATTCCGAGAAGAACTAATCATTATCTTCATATTTTGATCGAGAAATATAAAGGCAAAAATCCCTAAAATTTAAACTTAATAAAAGTGAATTGAATATAGAAAACAGTCGGAAGTAAGTTTAATCTTTGGCTTGCGGTAGTAATTTTGAACAGGTTTCTGTTATCGTATAACTCATCAGTAAAGCAAAGCGGAACCGTTTTAAATATAATTTAAATTAGTGCAAGCGCGGCTGTGTGGTAAGACGTTTGCGTCCTAACCCCATGCTACTGGGTCTAGTCCCAGTGCATGACACATTGGGCAAGTGTCTCTGCTTTGGTAGCCTCGGACCTACCAAAACCTTGTGAGTGAATTTGGTAGACAGAAACTGAAACACAACCACGTCATCTGTGTGTGCGAGTATTATGTATCTATGAGTGTGTCTCCCACTATCGCTTGACAACCGGTGTTGGTGCTTTTACATTTCCGTAAATTAACGGTTCAGACCAATAGAATACATACCAGGATTTACACAAAAATGTACTGGGGTCGATTCCTTCGACTAAAATTCTTCAAGGTGGTGCCCCTGCATGGCCGCAGTCTAATAACCGAAACGACTAAAAGATTATCGTAAGAAAGATTATCATAGAAATATAATAATAAAATTACAACATAAATGTGGTTTTAATTCCAAAAGTGACCGTCTCCTCTGTTATGTATTGCAATTTCGTAATTAATGTTGATATTTTTTTTGTCTCTGGAATGATGGCTTTATTTTTCTTTACCCCTTCGTTATCTCGATACTATGGATGTCAAAAACATCATAGTCATCTGTGTATGTAACTTTTTCAGATGCTGGTGTCATTTCCTGGGGAACGTAAGTTAATATCGTCCTGTTATGTACGGAGTTGAGCATCGTATTAAACGTTGATGCAGATTGGTAAAATAAATTTTTCTCTGTTATTTTGTGCAGGATATTACTATTCGTAAGAAATAGTCTATCACCCTCTCGGTTTCTATAGCAACAGAGTAATTTTTCTGCAGTATCAATTTTTTTCTTAAGAAGAAGAGCGAAAAAAGAAAACAACAGAAAACAAACAACAAAACCCCCCAAAATCAACCAAAACAAAACAAATATTATACATCCAGCATTTTTATGTGACTGAGATTTTACATTGGTAATGACATTGATTTTAATATTTGCCATATGTTCATATTGATTTTTGTGGGAAGACTTTGCATTTGTTTGATAGAATAGAGAGAAAAAAAAAGAAACGAAAAAAACACCTCTCTATGAATCCTTTCATTTCTGCTGTTAAACAACATTACTCCTATTATTTTATATATTTGGATGTATTTGATATATGCTTTATCCGAAACTCTGCTCTGATTGAAAAACATATAGTGTACATAAATAAATAATGACCTAGCGAGTTGAGAGAAATAGAGCGAGAGAGAAAAGTTAGAGAAAAACTGATAGAAAGACAATGGATGAGAGAAAAAAAAGAGAATTGAAAGACCTAGAAAGAAGGAAAGGATGGGTGAGTAATATATAAAGCCAGATAAACATTGGTCGTAGAATATGAGACTATTGACGTGTCAGATTTCGTTAAAAAATTCAAATTTTATTTATCCTAAGCTGTTTACAATGAATAAGTTATATTTCACAAAGAAGTTCATTTACAGTCAAATGTGTTTACGTCACTCAGTTCCAATATTTTTTTCAGCTTGGTGTAAAAGTTTTATCTACAATTCTATAACATATACAATTTTTTATCAGCGATTCAATATTTTCTATATACACATTGAAAACTAAAAATAAGCCACCATTATTCGATTTCAATTTAAGCTTTCTGTGGTTAAAATATGCCATTATTAAAACTTTGGTAAATGTATGACAATCTCCTGTTTATTCTGTTTTATGACAATACATTTTATACATGTTTTCAAGTCTCTGTTTTCACATATAAGACATTTACTTTCTACTAATAAAACCATGTCTGGTCATATTAATTGATTTCCTAGTTTCATTTTGGCAACACAACAAAATATACTTTTGTATATGGGTTATAATTTAAGAGGTTAATACATACAGATTATGAATAACCATAACTGCTTTTCCCAACTTTGTAGGAAGCGATGATTGGCAGAATTAGAAGAGTGGCGAACTAAACGCATTATGGTATTTAGTAATATTTCTTTATATTCTGAGTTTGATCCTCGTTGAGGTTAACTTCGCATTTTATCCAACACTATAATTTAAATATCAATCGAGTGTTAAGTGTAATTTAATCAACTATCCGTCACTAGAAATCTGAAGTTGTAATTGAAAGTTCATAATTGAAAGTTCATAATTGAAAGTTCAAATGAACTTTTAATTGTTCAAATAAATCTCGTGTTTTCTCCAAATTTTCATTTGCAATGAATGATATATGTGAATAGAGTCAAAAGTTTGATATATAATATGAACAAGATGTTTATAGATAAAATTAAAACAGTTACGTTTAAAACATTTTAAATAAACATTAAAATTTGATTAATTTCCCATGCAGAAAACGACTAAATATTAGAACTATAAATTCTAGAGTCTGGAATAATACTTCACATAATATTATTTAGTTTTATCATACATAAAATACACGAGAAGTTCTTTATATATAATAATCCTAAGACGTATTCTAAACATAATTCAAACATTAACATCTTCTCTTCAGAAATTTCTGATGTATATATTTTATGCTAATAATCAATTGTGTTAATCATTTTACATTTCAGATTGGATTCTGTTATATAATGTACACATCTGCGCATATTAGCTTATATTTCCCACTTATATTGGAATATTCTGCACACGTTACTGAACTTAAACATATCAACTCTATATACAACCTTTAATGGAAAACACTCAGGTCAGTCACATTTTTTAGCATATCCGTGTTTTTCTCCTTCTTTTCTCCGTATTCTTTCTGTTGAAGAGCGTAGCTCGAAACGTTAAAGACTTTCTGTATTCCCAAGCGTCAAACTAATACATCCTTTTGTTGTTTACACCACCTGTCCTCGTCTGTTGTTGTTTTTTTTTCGTACATTCTCCCATATATATATATATATATATATATATATATTTTATAGTTTCAGCTTAGAGCTGCGGCCATGCTGATGCACCACCGTGTATATATATATATATATATATATATATATATTCTTTTATTCTTTTATTTCTTTCAGTAATTTGACTGCGGCCACGCTGGAGCACCACTTTTATCAGTACAAATCGACCGCAGGACTTATTCTTTGTAAGCCTAGTACTTATTGTATCGGCCACTTTTGCCGAACCACTAAGTTACAGGGACGTAAACACACTAACATCGGTTGTTAAGCGATGGTGGGGAAAACACAGACACAAACACACATATACACACATAAATACACACACACACACACACACACACATACACACACACACACACACACACACACACACACACACACACACACACACACACACAAATATATATGACGGGTCTTTTTCAGTTTCCGTCTACCAAATCCACTCACAATACTTTGGTCGGCCCGAGGCTATTGTTGAAAACACTTGCCCAAGGTGCCACGCAATGGAACTGAACCGGAAGCGTGTGGTTGGTAAGCAAGCTACTTACCATACATCCACTACTGCGCCTATATTAAGGACTCCGTCGGTTACAACGACGAGGGTCCCAGCTGATACGATGAACGGAACAGCTCTCTCGTGAAATTAACGTAGAAGTGGCTGAGAACTCCACAGACACGTGCACTCTTAACGTAGTTCTTCGGGGAGATTCAACGTGACACAGAGTATGACAAGGCTGGCCCTTTGAAATACAGGCACTACTCATTTTTACCAGTTGAGTGGACTTGAGCAACACGTGAAATAAAGTGTCTTGGTTAAGCACAAAGCTCATCGCCGGGAGTTGATCTCACGATCGTAAGATCGTGAGCCGAATGCCCTAACCACTAAGCCACGCGCCCTCATATATAATGTATGTATGTATGTATTATATATATATATATATATAATGCTATATTCAGTACATAGTCGCTGTAGAAACTTCATGCAAACAAAATAGAAGCTCTAATTAGCTCTAGGGTTTGTATATATATATATATATATATATATATATATATATGAAGTTTCTACACCGTCTATGTTCTGAATATAGCATTAGAGTGTAAGCTTTCTTAAAATGTACAAATACAAAGTGTAATATTTTTTTTCTTGTTAACATTCTCATTAAATTACAAATAATAAACATACGGTTCCGAATTTACTGAAGATATTTAGATTGAAATAACGCTATATTAATGTGCTGAAACGGAACGGTGGAATGTAAGGAAGCTAGCGTTGGTCTTCTTCGAGAAATAGTAACGCACACAATTGCAATAGTTGAAGAAATCTATTTCACTGTTTAAACTTATTACATTTTGATGCGTTTGATTAATATAATCATTTAATTGAAATGTGTAGTAAACTGTAAATAGAATTTAAGAAAGTCTGTTAGAGACCACACGACTAGCAGAAACATTCTCAACTTTGTAATCAATATAAGCGGTATTTGTTATAAATGTTTGCTCCTGTACAATAGGTCAAGAGAGACACATGTAACAATGAAAAGAACATCATCAATTATTAAGATACCTTCGGGAAATCATTATTTTTACCAGTCTGGTATAAAAATAGATTATAGAGTTGACTTTACAACGAATTTACATTAATGAGAAATTTCTTGTAAAATAGGAAATGATACATAAGCATGTGTTCCGATTCTATTACATACCTTTATGTAACACTATTTGTAATTACTTCAGTCGTTTATAAGCTATAGACTTTTAACCTCAATAATACACTACAAATAAATTATTCCTATAGCAAATCTTTTATATATATATATATATATATATATATATATATATATATATATATATATATATATATATATAAAGACGCCAGCATCGGTTGTCAAGCGATGGTGGGGGAATAAACACAGACACACACATAAATACATACACGCATACACACACGTGTCTGTGTGTGTCTGTTTATTCCCCCTCTTTCGCTTCACAACCGATGCTTATGTGTTTATGTCCTCGTACCTTAGTGGTTCGGCAAAAGATTTCGAGAGAATAAGTACTAGGCTTACAAAGAATAAGATTTCTTCGACTAAAACCTTTTAAGGCGGTACTCCAGTATGACCGCCGTAAAATGATTGAAACAAGTAAATGAATAAAAGAATATATATATATATATATATATATATATATATATATATATATATATATATATATATATATATATATATATATATATTTATATATATATGTATATATATATATATATATATATATATATATATATATATATATATATATATATATACATACATGTATATATATTTGCGGTACTATTTCATGATTATGGCATCTACAATATGTCTACCTTGCTATATGCTAATTATCATAAATTTAATCTGACCAAGAAGACCCATAAACTAGGTCGTTCTACTCGGGACCATCTACATTACGTATATCAGTTAACGGAATTATATTAAACGTCTTGTATTATTTAAGAACATTGGTTGTCTGATTTATCTATCATCTGGCTGGGTCTGGCTAGCCTAACGATGGCATAGTGTTCCCTGCTTGGTTGCATAGTTACATATTGTTATCAGTGGACAGTATAGCAGTTAGTTGTTCTTGATTTAATTTGGATTATAATTCATGTATATTTCGAATAAAACTAATATAGATGTAATGCCTAAGAGTAAAAGTTTCCTTGACCATAATATCTTCTACGCAAATTGATATACATTCTCATTTATTAACTTAGTGTCTACTCCATCATTACTTCAGTAATAATGCTGAAGTCCATGCTTCCTGTGGGAGGCTTTATACCGAAACATGCAACAAGCTGTTTCCCGCAGTGTAAAATTTATAGTAGTCAATGACTAATATCTTTCTCGACACCGAACGCATGAAAGCCTTTTGCTATTTTCTGCATTACACACTTCAGAATTAACTTCTGTATATTTAAACGACGTGTGCCAACATTTTAAAATAATGATCGAAAAAGATGGACATGAATGATAATTTCGTATGAATTTAGGGGAAGAAATTTGAAATTGTTATCTCAAGGATTACTGTTACAACTTTGTGCCGGCTCTTTTTTGAGAGGTCAAAGGTTTTTCTTTCCATGAAGCTCGTAATGAACCGCATTTACTGGATAGAATGCATTTAGCGTTTATTCCAGAAAGTGTGAACGTATTATCTTTCCCCAATCTTAAATGTATTTCTGGTGAGTTCTATAAAATCTTAAAATACTTCTATATACAAGTCCCTTTACTATGCGTAACAGTTACTAATATCCTGATATTATATTTTTAAATTTGATTTAATCATATTAAGGGTAGATACAGTATACTGTCGAAGTACTAACAATAACTTAGTAATGTGGTGGGGATTACTATGTGCCGTATTTGATTGGCCTATAAGACGCACGAGTGCATAGGACTCACCCTGGCCTAGGCTATTCTTTTATAAAATAAATTACCACTAAAATAATGTTTTAATTCCTCCACTTACCTGTATAACTTTATGTCATTACCGGTAATTATAAGCAATTTATTGCATCCACATTCGATATAAACATACCGTACGTAATTGTTCACCCATAGATGGCAGCACACGTTTTGTAACCATACATACCGTTTTGAGCGAGTTTTGAGCCTACATTGAGTGCATTGGATGCAGGGGGATTTTTAAGCCATTTAGGGGGTAAAAAGGTGCGTCTTATAAGTCATCAGATACGGTAATATATTTAATGAAGGAAAAATTACGGCTATATCAAATAATGCTTGTTCATCCAAGGAATACACAGAAACTTATCAAATAGAACATATTTTTGATATGTGAGTGGTTTATCAGACAATTAAGCGGGTGCAACTCTTGGTATTGAAACAGCTATTTGCAGTCATAACTGTTGAACGCTACATCAACCATAGCAAGCAAATATATAAATAAATAGAATACAGGATGATGATACTAGGAATGTATTGATCATACATTTGCTTCGTCCGGGATAATCTGGAGCTAGACAAGAACATGAGTACAGAAATTGACTGGACAGAAGTTTGGCTTCAGCATGTCAACATTATTACATTGTACTTCATACGATACATTGCAGTATGTTAAAGTGGGCAATACAGTTTTCAATTATTTCAGTTAGTCACATGCTTAGTATGCTACAGTTACATAACCACAAAAATACGATAACGAAAACAACAACGATAAGAACAAGAACGACAATAACATCAAGACCAATTACATCAAGAACGGCAACTCCAGTAACTATGATTATTCACTTTTTCTTTGAAACAGCTTTCGTTTGTGTGAGAAGAATATACAAAATATATTAGAATAATCAAATTTATACAAATATTTGATTTGTGTCAGTCTTTAAAAATCTATTTTGTTTTTATTGTAACATGTCTTTTTAACTTCAATCGTTATTGTATTGAATGATTTAACAGTAATTTTTTGTTCGATTTTTTTTTGTCAGTACATATTAATGCTTATTTTTCACAAGTAGCTCTCATCTAAAAGTAGTTACTGATATTTTCCATCCAGTTCTAAAGTTTGTTAATGTTACTATGCGTGCTTCGAATGAACATTAAATGAAAAGAATACAAATTTATATAGAAAAAATGAAGTGGTAAATATCTATTAATACTTAAAGAAAACATGTTGTTAAACCGAAGAAGCAAGTTTGTTTAATCTCATCATGAACACAGTTAAAAAGTAGTTTGCAGACCAATATTTTTAAAGATACAATGCGTGTATGCTCACTGTGTGGTGTGAATAGTCGTTAATATTACTATCATGGATTAAAGTTTTCAAAAAACTCTCAAGTATTATGCTTTGGTGAGTGCTCTCGTATCAACTATTCTAATCAGGTCTTAACATTCGCAATACCAGCAATGTATCATTATTGATAAACAACTATACAAATAACTATTTGCTTTCTTTATCATGTCTGGCCAAATAGACTTTTGCTGTCATAGTTATTTGCTATTGCTGAATAAACTCGGTAAGTTTATGCGGTACGCTATTTCTGCTAAACATTTCCATGATTCAATTAAGTCAAGTACCATTTTTGAGGACTAGAGTACTGGTCATTGTATTTCTGTATTTAAACTAAGTGTGAAGGAAAACAAATAAATAAAAAATATTTCAACGTTTAATGATTAATTATTCATCGAGAAAGACATAAACGCTCAATATATATACATACTTTTATATATATATATATGTATATATATATATATATATATATATATATATATATATATATATATATATATATATATATATATATATATATAGTGAGAATTTACAAAAATAACAAAAAGGAGACAAAGGCGAAGACGGGTGTGTAAAGAACATATATTCTTGTATATATATTGTGAAATAAAGAACGGGAACGATTGTCATTACTTAACTTGCTTTGAAATACTCTTTACTTTGAAAATAATTTGAATGCATTTCCTCAATTAACTGTCCACTTTCCCACCAACCAATATATGCGTACATACAAACTGGAAGAATTTAGGCCGATACTCTCAATAATTTACGCTTGACGTAAAACTCAGAATAGCATTATTCTATTCTAAATATCATGTAAAAATATATTTACAGTAATAAGCAACAAACGAACTCAACAGCTACGTCTCGCAAAACGATTTGTTTCTCACTGAAAATGAAATGAAAAATGCATTCAATGCTGGCTGGTATCGACTGAACAGATTTCCTTATGGTATTGTTACGATCCATAGCTGCATCGATGCATGTACGCGCCACTGATCTCACTGGATAGAAGAAGCCAAGAAATTCTAATAAATATAGCCTCGACACTATATATGGAGTATGCTTTTCTTTGGAAAGGGATCAAAATGTTGTCAGTTAATACTATGTATGTATGTATGTATGTATGTATGTATACACACACACACATACACACAGATATATATTCATATTATATATATATATATGTATGGTGTTTATATGGATAGGCAATCTGTAGGATTACTCTTAAATTCTGCTCTGGCGCAAGGAGCTTCATATCTTTATCTTTCTATCTATCTATCTATCTATCTATCTATCTATCTATCTATCTGTCTTTCTAGAGAGATAAGCTGTTACCATTCGGGAGTATTATTGAATGAAAACAACTAAATAACAATTATTTTTTGTGGAGTTAGTATTAAACATACATAAAAGAGAATAGTGTCGTAGATCAAAGTTGTATTTAAATTGAGAAAATATTTATTTGGTAGTCTACAAATATATTTCGTTGGTGCTTTTGCTAACTGATGGCATCTAGAAGTGAACGTTCGTGTACGGCAGTTAAAAGCTATTGAAATTAACATTTATTCAACTGGAAAGTATAACGAAACCAAATAATAGAGTTAAGCAAACACATCCTACTAAAATAAGAGGAAAATTACAATTTTTATTATAAGTTAAGTTATATGTTATTTACTACAGCTGTTCAGTTATGAAACTTATTTCTAAATTGGTAACTTCATGTGAAATAAATATATTATATTTAGAGTTTTATTTTTAATGCTAGTATATTGTATTACAAGTTAGTTTATGTAATATTTGTATATTAATGTTTACAGCTCAATTGGAATAATATTTATATATCTGATATTATTAGAACAGCGATATATTAAATAATTGTGCTATTTGGAATAAAAATTTAAAAGTTTCAGGAAACAAAAAACATTAAACGTATTTAGCTAACAGGAAATGAGACCGGAAACGAGGGTTTAAATTATGCACTGAAATGATAAATATTCTCAGTGTCTGTTTGCAAATTTTATTTGATTGCTTTTGCGGAGCAAATGAAACAGAATGAATATAATAATGTGCTCTCTCTCTCTCTCTCCCTCTCCCTCCCCCTCTCTCTCACTCTCTCTATATATATATATATGTATATACATATGTGTTTGTGCATGTGTGAACTTGTGTATATGTAAAATCTGTAAATATATAGAGACGCAAATATACATATGCAAACGTATATACTCTCTCTCATATGCTTACACCTTTTCCTGTGTTTTCTCATACACTCCACGTATACATACTTAAATCTACGAACAAATCTTTATCTGCACATATATAAAATGATATAAACGTTCTACTGCAAATGTATATGTGTCTAAAATAAATTTATAGAATCGAAAAAAAAAACAAAAAACGAAGAACGTGTTAAATGTGTCTATTTCTAATGTTGGTACAAATCCATGAATTTTTGGGGTAGATATAGTAAATTAAGACGAAACCCATTATTGGGATGACACTTTAACTTATCAATCCGAAAACGGAAAATGCAGAGTTACTCTATGCGAGATTTGAATGTATAGGATCATAAGTAAATACCGCTTTCATTATATACCAATCCTTCGCCCTAAAAATGCTTAACCATTAAGAAATATAGCATAAGAAAAATACCTAGTGCTGCTTACATGGTAAGTTCCATTTTGTCTTTCATCTTTTTCTGTGTTTAATAAAATTGGTACGAAGGTCAATTTAATGGGGTGTAGGAAAAATGTGATATTGTTTCTGTTTATATATATCGTGAAGGCGCGTGGCTTAGTGATTTGGCCCACGATAGTAAGGCCGTGAGTTCGATTCCCCACGACACGGTGTGTCCTTAAGCAAGAGACTTTATTTCACATTGCTCCAGTCCACCCAGCTGGTGGAACTGAATAGTATTTGTATTTCAAAGAGCGAGATTTGTCACATTCTGTGTCATGCTGAATCTCCCTGAGAACTACGCTAATGGTACACGTGTCTGTGGAGTGCTCAACCACTTGCACATTGATTTCATGAGCAACCTGTTCCGTTGATTGTTTCGACTGGAACCCTCAGCGTCGCAAGCGATGAAGTGCCAGTTATATATATATATATATATATATATATATGTGTGTGTGTGTGTGTGTGTGTGTGTGTGTAACCTTGTATTTATATATATATTTATAAATGTTCCAAAACAGTTAGAGAGAAAGAAAAAGTCTATATATATATAGACACAGAGAGCAGTTAAAAAAACTTATCTCTTACAATCATTTCGTATCAAGGGGGAATTGTCGATATTTTATATAAACGTTGATCATTCAATATGCATGGAAGATATTTGCTTAGAGGCCTACGCAAAGTTGCAGAAAGCGTATGGAGAGGAGTGTATGCGCAGCACACAAGTATATGAGTGGTGGTTCACATGTTTCCGAAATGGCCGAAAAATCTCGATATTGACGAACATTCTGGGAGACACACAACCACCAGAACTGAGAAAAACATTGCAGATGTGAGTGCAGCTGTGAGAGGAAATCGTTGTATCACCATCCGTGAGTTATCAGAGGATGTGCAGATTAGTTACGGTCCAGTTCATTATCACTGAAGATTTGGGTATGAGATGCGTGTCTGCCATGTTTGTGCCAAAACTTCTTTCAGCTGACCGAAAAGACAATTCGGGTTTCAGTTGCACAAGATCATCTTAATTGTGTCGAGAACGATGAAAACATTTTGAAAACTTTGCATAGGCCTTTGAGCAGGTTTTGTCAAGTTTTTGGCAGAATTTGATGCAAATTCTCTGCTCAACTTTCTCTATCATGGTCAATGCGACGATCACACGCTACACACCTTCCTTCCAAGCGCTGCTGTAAACAGCAGAAGTGAACTAGAACGATAAAACTTAGTGCGCATGCACAACAAAGTTCAAGATCAATCTATGCCATGCAACTTTACTCTGCGTGCTTCAGCTTCGTTACTATGGGAACCATCCGGATACTTATTGATCAGAATAGTATTGTGACATTATTACATTTCAACGCGTTACATCCAACATCGTTACAGGTGTGTGTGTGTTTGTGTATGAATGTATATATGTGTGTGTGTGTATGTATATATGGATGTGTGTGTATGTATGTATATGTATATGACTATGTATGTGTGTATGTATGCAGGCATGTACGTGTGTGTATCTGTATGTATGCGTGTGTGTTTGTGTGTGTGTGTGTGTGTGCATCTGCGTTTGTGTGCATGCGTGCGTGTATGTGTGTGTGTGTGCGGGTGTGCATACATGTGTGTGTGTGTGTGTGTGCGCGCCACCTTGTGTTTTGAAACATCTGAATGTTGTATATTCAGTGGAAGTGAATGGCATGGAGTTACGTAGATAAGAAAATACCAAAGGCTTAATCAAATTGATTATTTCTCGATGGAAGCTTTAATTTATGTAATTACGATATTGTATTCCTATACAGCTCCGATATTCGAAGATATTTACTGTTTCGTGTTATCAAGGTAATTATAGAAACTTTGTTCAACTTATTATTGTATGTGTTTCTTCTTTCTAAAACTGGCGATATTTTCTATAACAGATATCGGTAAACGAAGCGGAATCCTATGAACTTCGTGTTGTTTATCAGCAAAACGCGCGACCAGATTTATTATCCAGTTTTGTTTCAGTTATAATTATGGTTATATAGATAAATATAACAGCAATTGAGTTTAGATTTAGACAACAAAACGTAACACAAACATATGTAATATGTACGATTATCATATTTATTTTGGTCATACAAAGCGATCAATTAGAGAATGTATCAATTTCTAGTCAGTTTTTAATGTTATCTGTGCAGTTTGTCAATAGAAATTAGGGCCAGCGCTGATTTTTTACGATGTTTCGTCTACGAACATGTCCATGTAAACAATGTGATCGAAGATTGGAAATAAATACAAGTACGTCTATGTAAACAATTTATAGGGAGAATTCACAAAAACACAAAAGACTAAGACAGGTGGTGTAGACAAGAAACAGATGTATTAGTATAACGCTCGGGAAGTGAAAAAGTCTTTAACGTTTCGAGCCTACGCTCTTCCACAGAAAGAAACAAGCTAAACAATTTATAGTTACATAATTGTGATATAAGTACGGGGAAAATATTAAACCACGGGATTTGTTTTTCAGGAATAACTCTATATCACTGCATTATCCGAAACTGGATGTTACCTGTACGTTATCAACCATTAGATAATGATAACATAATTTCACAACGAATACCATAGCATCGAGTGAGGTTAAACACATAAGCACCATTAATCTAATTATATTACGTATTACGTAACGTGGTCTCTTGTAAGAAAACTTAATGAGTTTGAGACATAGATATATCGTTGATATAGTTTAGAGAAATGTGTTTTGTTATGCAATTGTAAGTGAAAAGCATTTTCTGCATCAAGTTTTTCGGTTATAAACCTTATAATTATATGAAAGATAAGCTTATACATTTATCGCACACTCCTGACTTTTAAGAAAATCGAAACTGTAAGGAGGCCAATTGATTTATTTTTCATTTGGATGTCGTTGCAGTGTGTTTAAATCGTTTACGTATTCGACTGCAATTGAAAATAAATAGAAATTGAATACATGTAATTTTATATCAATATATGATCCTACAATATATGATCATTTCATTATCATATCATTATCATATCATTATCATATCATTATCATTATCATATCATTTCATTATCATTTTGTACAAACGATAGATAAAACTCAATCTATTTACTGATTATGTAAGATTAGTGTCATTTATAAAGACAGCCTGTACGAAAATTATCGAAAGAAAACTTATGCTGGCTTGCTGCATCGTTGATAAACAAACAAATATAAAAATTTAACCAAGGCAAAAAAAGATTATTTTAGAATTTAATGGATTCATAAAGAGTTTCACAGTAAACCATTTGTAAATGTCAGCCATGTCATTAAAAATTCACTTTCACTTCATGTTGTATAAATTTACATAAACAGGACACCAAACTAACTATATTTACTTTCAAAATAATCTGTTATGTATTTTTTAGTAGCGCATTAAACAGTCAAATTCCTTTGAGCATTTCACTGAATTTTGTTTATCGGAACCAGAAGTATGGTTTGTAGGAAATAAAAATGTTTCAGTAACAAATATAATTCAAATATGCCTTATTGACAAACCAGCCTGGCAGTTATGCCTTATCACAACCCTCACATATAAAACATCGCATCTGAAAACTATTTAGCAGTTCATTCCCTGCAATCTTTTGCAGCTATTTTGAAGATTACAGTCTATCATACGTAACATTACCACCGCCGACAAGGCATTGTAAATGCACATCATAATACCCGCAAGCCAACAGGCGTTGAAATGATGTTTTCTTGCAACACACACTCTCCACACACACTCTGGTCAAATTGAAGTAGCGCCTAATGATACAATTTCCAAGGTGTCTGCACTAAATTTACAGAAACTATCTAGCCCTCTGTCTTCAGTCAAAAATGCTCTGCGCCGAGAAAACAACCCGCTTAGTTAGCTTCAGTGAATGAGAACTGTAGTGTGCTTATTGGGATATATCCCTTACGAGAGAGAGAGAGAGAGAAAGAGAGAGAGAGAGAGAGAATGAAAAAGAGACGAAATACACAGACGATTGAATAGTTTTGGCGAGGAGGATTATTTAAAAGTAATGTCAAAAGCGTTGTCAAGGGTGGTGGCCTCATTGGTTGGAAGTGACTCCGGATACTTGCACAATAATAAATAGTAGTGAATCTCTTGTGGCGAAAAAGGAAAGTTTAAGAGAATTTTTACATTGCACAACCAGCATGGAGTTGGGTGCGAAGGAGACAGCAATTTCAGAAGTTTTCGATGTGAGAATATTGCATACTGGAACATCACTGTTAAGAAATAAAGCCAAGAAAGAAAAATCCATAACGAAAGATATTTTCAAATAAGAGAAAATGGCAGTTCAGACCAACGAGAAGTGTCAGTTATAAATGATGAGATATTATTATATGACATATATGGAAATAGGTTCATATCATGACAATATTTGTTTTCTTTTCGATTTTATATTATTTTCTGCTATGACAATGATTTGCTGTTATTGTTTTTTCCCCACCGAATTTGGTTATATTTATATCGATCTATGATAGCATAAACCGTGGTGAAGGTACGCATATTTAAAATACTAGTGGTAGTTATTGGAATTCAAACAGTATTGTGAGCAGCTAACAATAACAATGATAACAATAATAATAATAATTACTATTATTTCAAACTTTTGCCAAAAGGGCAGCTTGAGGGAGGTGGCGATGAGTCGATATATCGGCCCCAGTGTTCAACTGGTACTTACTTTGTCGAACCCGAAAGGATGAAAAGCAAAGTCGACCTCGGTGGAATTTGAACTCAGAACGTAGCGGAGGATGAAATACCACTAAACATTTCGCCCGGCGTACTAACGATTCTGCCAGCTCCCCGCCTTAATAATAATAATAATAATAATAATAATAATAATAATAATAATAATAATAATAATAATAATAATAATAATAATAATAATAATAATAATAATAATAATAATAATAATAATAATATATTTATATATATATATATATTTATATATGTAGATGTATGTATGTATGTATGTATGTATGTATGTATCTATCTATCTATCTATATGTTTGTGTGTGTGTGTATGTATATTTGTATATGTATATATATAATTTGAAAATCCTACACGATTAGGTGAAAAGCGCTTTATTTAATTTATAAAACATGTGACATTAATAAAAATCTGTAAATGTACAAACATCCAGATTTCTGAGTACCTTAAATTTTTTCTATAATATAATTTCTGTGCATCACCTCCAAACCTTCCAATATATATATGTATATATATATATATATATATATATATATATATATATATATATATATATATATATATATATATATATATATATATATATATATATATATATATATATACATACATATTCCTTCTCATAGACACGCGCATGTATCTATATGAAGTGTTTCTTGAATGTCATTATAGTTTTTCATTGTAATGCTGCTAAATGTCTAAAGTTGAATTCTGTTTGATTTCTTTGGTGTGAGACGTTTTCTGGGTCTATATTTCTTGATAATATTAATCGTTGACTCCAGAAAATAATATATTTACGTTTTACCTTATATATTTTCTTGCAGTTCAAAAATGGTATGCAACACATAAGCCAGAAGTAGATCTATCAAAAAATACGTTTTATTTAACACGATCTCTGGGAGAGAAAATATTTCTTGTTTTGCAGTTAGTTGCTAGACGTAGGAGTGGCTGTGTGGTAAGTAGCTTGCTTACGAACCACATGGTTCCTGGTTCAGTCCCACTGCGTGGCACCTTGGGCAGGTGTCTTCTACTATAGTCTCGGGCCGACCAAAGCCTTGAGTGGATTTGGTAGACGGAAATTGAAAGAAGCCCGTCGTATATATATATATATATATATATATATATATATATATATATATATATATATATATATATATATATATATATATATGTATGTATGTATGTATGTATGTATGTGTATATGTTTGTGTGTCTTTTTTTGTCCCACTAACATCGCTTGACAACCGATGCTAGTGTGTTTACGTCCCCGTAACTTAGCGGTTCGGCAAAAGAAACCGATAGAATTAGTACTAGGCTTACAAAGAATAAGTCCTGGGGTCGATTTGCTCGACTAAAGGCGGTGCTCCAGCATGGCCACTGTCAAATGATTGAAACAAGTAAAAGAGACCTAACAACTGGGAATATGATACATAACTGGCAACGAGAAAAACACAGACTTATCACTTTACGTCTTCAGTCACGAGAAACAAACCCTGAAACTTAGTGATATTAGAAAAAGTCAGAGTGTCTGGAAACTGAAGGCTCTAGAACTAAAATAGCATATCTCATGGGATTAGGGAATGCATAAAATAACAGTCTCACCCTTCGCATAGCAGATCATTATGGTGGATTGTATCATAGGGCATATGAATTTTGACATGTAATCTTTTGCACACCACAAAATTTGGGAGCTTACAAATTTCATATCTACTTTATTGATGCTCCTACGTTCAGATGCAGAATATGAGGAACCAAAAAATTGAACTGAAGGGAAGTGAGAAAGTTTGATGCATTCCTGACAACATCGTTATCATTAACTGACAGTGTGAACTAATTTGTACTAATTGAGTTGGACTACTACCGGTTGAATGATATTCAACACAATGTAAATTTTGAGAGCAATCACAGTCAAGGTTTCTGTAATTCTGTAAGAACCAGAGATAAACTTTCAGGCGTATTTCTTTAGATATATTGCTGATTGTTTTAAAAGTTTGGTCATGTCTTTGCTCAGCGTTAACTGGCAGATGACCATTATAATGAACTGGATTAACGTATTGTAGACGAAGTTGTTGAGAGGTCTCTATTACGTGCAATTATTATGCTGGTAGGAAGATGATGTTTTGTTCTTGTCTTCAAATGTAGCAGCCCTTGACGTACGTTCTCAAATGATTTAGAAGTATATCCTTGGCATGCAGAGTTTGTTTCAAAGCATCAGATTGTAAGACTCTGACAGTATCCACGATATTAATGATCGAGAGTCTCAAAGACAAATCTGTGAAATATTGAGTACTCAACTAATATTTCAGTTTCGTCAACTTCGGAATCGTTTACCGTCCAAATTCTATTCCAATATTGCTCATAGGATGCAAGGGTCAGCAACATCCTAAAAGCAGAACGAACAGTCCTGTCTCCTGTGATCAACGTGGAAGTAATATCAGTCTGCTTGAACGAATAAACTTTTGCTACATTTTGGTTGATACAAAAATATTTTGATTATTCTACTAGAAGTATCACAAAAATTATTTCGGCCGAGTCAGATGTCACCAATTCATTGATCTGTGTAGAATACATTTTCTTTTGGAACCAAGAGTGTTTGGTTTTGGTACACATACTGTTCCAGTTACTGAATATATTAGGCTTCAGCAATGTCAGTGATGTCGCAATATCAATTTTCTCACTTTCCTTCAAATATGCAATGTTTATACCTTGACACATACAAATTTCACATGTTTGCAGGCACAGAGATGTGGTTAAGAATTCAATTGGCAACAACTTAGTTCCAATTCGATCTATTACGCAGGAAATTTCGGAAAAATGTCATAAATCATATTGTCGAGCTGACACCAACGATAACCCAATAACCTGTATGGAACGTGGCAGAAAGAAATTATATAATTATATAATGTATATATATATATATATATATATATATATATATATATATATATATATATATATATATATATATATATATATATATATATATATATATATATATATATATATATATACACTTATACACGTACACGTAGTCGATGATATATAGAATTGAAAATTGGTGGCTCAATCTGGTCGCAATCAAACGAATTAAACATGAACTTTATAAATTTACATTTTGTTTTACGATCTTAAAGAAAACGGATCATTTAGATTCTTTTGTTGTTCGAGAGTCTTCAGGGTCTGTAGCTATACACTTTGTTTAATATGAATTCACAACTTCAAATATTTTTTCTCCACATCTCATAATAAGCATTACGGTTTTATATTCTAACAGATACGTGAAAAATAGAGGTTCTACGCTTCAACCCGATGACTTTATGATTATTCAAAATATTATTGATGTATTATTATTTTAAATTATTTAAAACTAGAAAATATATAGAAAGGAAACGTAGAATGAATTTGAGAATTTCTTGTTAATAATTAGTATTTATCTCGGAAGTGCTGCTGAATTATTTTTCGATAAATCCATGTACTAAGGGACAGAGAGTTCAGGAGTCAAGATATTTACAAATATTGTGGCGCCATCATACTCTGTCGAATAGATAATAAAAAATAATACTTACAAAGTACACAAAAGTATATCGTGTACTGTTTTTGTGAATTATGATATAATCCCTACAGTTGTTAGATATGCATGTACACGAATGGATAATATAAATACGCGAAGAATTATCTATTTGCAAAGCTGTATGAGCAAATAATAATTACTAGGTATAGACACAAGTCTGGGGAAAATAGGCAAATATTCATCAAGTAGAAAAAGGACAAACTACGACTGGTAGGTTGAAAGAGAATAATCTAATATATTCTTGGAAACTTACAATTTTCCTTCGTAGTTGAATAATAGCGGGATTTGATTTCCATATTGCTTATTTTTATTTGCACGAGAACAAAGAAACATAATTGCTTTCAACAAATAACTGAGAGACACTAGTGCATTAGATTATTACACATAGTCATGTGATGTATCTTTGCAACTGAGCATGACACATTCTATTGTGATAACATCACGTACTGTTTATAGTCAAATTAGCTACACGTACATGATATAATTCAAGTTCAGGAAGCAGATTGTAATTTTGAAGACAGATATTTAGGAACCTATTTCTCTGGCTGATATAATTTACTTCGTTATTGAGTTCTATTTTATGATTAGAAGTATGTGATTGTGCAGCGAAATATTTGACCGACCATCATATTAAATTATGTTAACGTCTATAATGTCAACAAAAACCGATTACTCAGATATGATTACTAAAATCTAATAATGGTCAAATAGGAACCACTATCATTGAAAGCTTTATTTGGGCAAGTACTTTAAATTGGTGATGTATCAGTGTGTTTCTGGAGCAGTTGTTCAGTATTGATTGACTCCGTTTATAACAACTGCCGTGTACTTCCCAAACTCATAATCAACATTCTATTTCCTTTACTGCAAAGGAAATGACATTTTCCTATTTTGGATTTGTTTACTTATATTTTCGACGTATTCTTATTTGAAAGTGCAGTACAATGATGATTTCTCGAAAATATGCTTGTACCAAAATTGCTCCTTTCAATTTATCCAAGATGTAGACAATAAAATATAATTGAAAAATCGATCGCTTCTGTATCTTGCAGATTACAAAGATCCTTGCTATATAGAATTTTAAAAAAAAACAGCTTCAAATGTCTATTGCATAATGAAATACAAAAGAGTAGAGTGTCTTAAATTGGCAAGAGAAACTTGAAAATCTGCTACAGTAAGACAAAAACTTTTGTAAAACTGACCATTCTTAATATTCTGTAATGATATGGAGAAAATAGTTTGTGGCCAATAATGGTGTAAAATGATCTCAGTCCTTGGCAGTATTTATTTTATCGACAACAAGGGAATGAAAGGCAAATTCAACTCCGATTTCGAAAATGAACGAAATGCTGCGAAGCATTTTGTTTGGCATGCTAACGACTCTGTCAGCTCGCTGCCTTAGTTAGTACAGAATAGTATAGTCAAATATATATTCAGCTGTATCTCAGACGGGAAAACATTTCTAAAATTTAGAGAATTACTTTGATATAACAATAATCTACGCGACGTGCTGAAAAGTTCCTGGCTTTGGGTAAAAAAAATTAAAGGAGGATCAGTTAATTATGATTTTGTTCAATATATTCCCCTCTTCGCGTGGCTTAGTGGTTAGGGTGTCATCACCATGATCGTATGATTGTAGTTTCGATTCCTGGACCGGGTGACGCGTTGTGTTCTTGAGCAAAACACTTCATTTCACGTTGCTCCAGTCCACTCAGCTGGCAAAAATGAGTCACGCTGCGATGGACTGGCGTCCCGTCCAGCTGGGGAACACATACGCCGTTGAAACCGGGAAACCGGGCCCATGAGCCTGGCTAGGTTTTAAAAGGGCGCATTTATTATTTATTTATTTCATTCCCCTCTTAGATTTACATACTTATTGTAGCGGTCCTTCGCTTCAGTTTTTCTAAGCCCTGTAAAAGAACTCGGAAGGTTGGGCCGCCAACTAAGCCTTTCGCGATTACCTTTAAAACCATATACCCTCGTATATCGAAAGCTCATTTAACCGGTTCAAATACTAAACAGCTGTAAATAAAATCTCACAACAAAAATATACTCAGTTTTATAAATCACAGGAACTAAAACACGCTTGTAGTTAGAATTATTTATTTTATTAAATATACTATGATCATATAATAGCGTAACAAGACACCCATTATTTTGCACACATGTATTTAGTATAGTTTACCTAGACTAAACATTTAAAAACTACTTTGCTAAATCTTATCTTGTAATATACGGTATATGCCTTGTATAATTCAGATTCTGTTAGAATATTTTTTATTAAATGATTTAGATGTAAAATTTAAGTGCATATTTGCATTGGGTGTTCAACCATATACTACCGAGATAAATTTATACCATATATCACTAAGATAAAGTTATTTCAATTGAAAATATAATTCTAAAAGAGATTACATCTTAAATATATAACTTAATTCTCGTTCCAGAACCCATTTAATATTTTTTCTATTGATTTGTACATGGTGTACTATTGGGATAATAAAATTAAAGCGCAGAACATTCACTTTAAATAAATTCCAAATTATTTTCCAGAAAAAGGCAAATTAGATGAATACCACTGCATAAGGTATATACAATGTCTATTTATATATCTACTGAATGATTGCGTATACGCAGAAGAAAAAAAAATAATTGACAGGCAATCAATATACTTTTGACAAAACTTCGATTAAAGCACAATACTATCTTTCGTTGAAATAATTTCAATTATATAAAGAAGTGGAAAAATCTAGAATATGCGAGCACTGAGTGCATTGAAACACTTATATAACATCACTGTCATTAATAATGGCTTTCCGCAAATATCAATATCACTTTGAAACATACATACGCCCAAACAGGCTCACACAAACAGAAGGAATTAAATAATCTCATATATGTATATCCTTCTCTCACCTTCTTCTTCCTTTTCCCCTTCTCACTCTCCACATATATATGCATATATGCATACACACTTTCTTTCATACATACACACATTCTTTCTCTAACATACACATATAAGATCACTTAATTCTATATGTTTGTGTGGGTGTATGCGCCTTACAAATTGACGTTGATATTGTGGTGCTGTAGATAAATATTAATATTTCGAAAAATCCTGATAGCACACACACACACACACTCACACATTAGCACGCACACATAGGCCCCCACATCCACGCAAACGCTCACACAATTTTTCGATATATGGAATCATAAGTACTGCCTGAAATCTATCAAAATTAAAATATTTCCTCATATGTACGTATATGTGTGTGTGTATGTATACACACACACACACACACACACACACACACACACACACACATATATATATACATGTATATGCATATATATATATATACACATATATAAATATATATATATATATATATATATATATATATATATATATATAAATATTTATATATATATATATATATATATATATATATATATATATATATAAATATTTATATATATATATATATATATATATATATATATATATATATATATATATATATATATATATATATATATGTACCTATATATATGTATATGTATAAGTAAAGTAAAGTATATATGTATATATATATATGCACATACACATACATGTATGTATGTATGTATGTATGTATGTATGTACGCAAAGTTTACGTGGCCATACGTCATTGTGCATATGTATACGGTTTGATAAAATGCATGATAAAATATATATGTATCGAAAATATATCATTACAATTTACATTATTGTAAATTATGAAATGATTAAAACACAAAATATAAAAAAAAGAAATTCAATCTAACTTTCCTCGTATTAAATTATTGCAAAAATTATTGTAAAAGAAGCACTATATATATGTGCATATAAATATATTACTTTCCCAAACGAAAATTAGATTTTCTATAAGCATCATTGATGCAATTGTGAATATGAACTAATATTTAGTTTCACTTATGTCACTATATCTAGAACCTGTTAAAATAATATAACTTGTAACATGTTTGAACGTAAATAAGAATTTAGCATCGATGATAGGTCTTTCGGTGAACGTATCTTCCATATTTAGCAGATGAATATTTTAACTGACTATAATATCTAATGTGAATTGCATAAGGTTATATCATTGGAAACATTAAATTATTCCGTTTCATATCTAGTAACGTTTAGTTAATAACATTCTAGTATATAAGGATGCAATTTTCATATAATTTATAACACTTTCCTTGTAGTAGTCATGATCCTAATTATATTTCATTTCGTGATCAATATTGTCAAATATTAAAATGGATGTTGGACAGGCGTGGGTGTGTGGTATGAAGCTTGCTTCTCAACCACAATTTTCCGGGTTCAGTCTCACTGCGTGTCACCTTCTCTAGGCGTTTTCTACTATAGTCTTAAATCGACCAAAGCCTTGTGAGTAGTTTTGGTAGATGGGAACAGAAAGAAGCCCGTCGTTTACATATATATATATATATATATATATATATATATATATATATATATATATATATATATATATGTGTGTGTGTGTGTGTGTGTGTGTGTGTGTGTGTGTTGTATATGTATTGGTGTCTGTGCTTGTCCTTCCGCCACTTGACAGCCGGTGTTGGTTACTGGGATCGATTTGTTCGCCTAAAAAATTATCCACGGTGATGGTCCAGCATGGCCACATTATAATTCCTGAAAGAAGCAACAGATAAAAGATTGAGGACGGCCACTCCTTCAAATAACTAATCTGATTCAAGATTCTTTTACAAACATTGTATAAATGAATTTAATATCCAATTCTTATGACATTTTCTTTGACCTACGTTTTAATGATTTGAGTTGAGAAAATTTTCAATCTGAAGAATATCTTTATTTTGGTAGCTTTGTATATTGATACCAGAATCATGGCAACTATTGTTTTGAGAATACTTACAGTGTCTAGAATAAACTTATATAAAATATGGAGCTGGAAACATTCATAATGAAAGAGTATGAACAAATTTCGTAGGATGACAATTAAAAAGTAATGATACACTGTCGATATAATATAGCATCTGTTACCAGACTGTAATTAGAATATATTTCCCTGCTATTTTGATATTAGTAATGTCAGTTCAATATATTTAGTTTTCTTGTTTAGCAAAACGAGTGCATCATATGATAATGATATTATTTTAACCGATTCTATTTTGATAAATGTCTTCGCTTGGCAATAAGATATGTGTGTATATGGATAGACGTGCATATACATACACACGCATATATATATATATATATATATATATATATATATATATATATATATGCGTGTGTGTGTATGTGCGTGTGTAAAAAGGTTGAATTAGATTCGTCCTTTAATTTGGAGGTTTCCCCCAAAAGATTTCTAATATAATTTGCTTTATATTTTGTTGGTAGCATGGATTTTATATCGATGTTCGAAACGATCGTCTGCTTTTTACCACGTTTCTTCTCTTTCTACCTTGATATTAAAACAAATATTGCTAAGGATGTTACTAAGATTACTAAGGAGCAGTAACAAATCAACATATCACTCATCTTCAGCCCGTTTGTTACCTTCTAGAAATCTCTGTTGTATGAATGTTACAGGATTTGGAAAAACGGTTTACAAGGCTCTAAAATATTTTGAAGCTGAAACATAAAATCTGTAGGGTAAAGCAAAAACCAAGGGAATCATGGGAGATTGGTGTTGGCCTGTGTCGACAGAAGCTGCATTTATTGTTCGCATTTATTTCTGATCGACATTTGCGTTGGAAAAGTTTTTGAATGTTTTGGTCAAAGAACTTTTAAGGGAACATTTTTGTTCTCAAGCCATAAAGGTCTTGATTAAGGACAATAACAAAAGAGAGAAATAAATACTTGGGAGAGAGTATTATGCAGAGAAAGAGAGAGAGAGAGAGAGAGAGAGAGAGAGAGAGAGAGAGAGAGAGAGAGAGAGAGAGAGAGAGAGAGAAAGAAATAGAGAGAGAGATTGAGAGAGAGATTGAGAGAGAGAGAGAGAGATTGAGAGAGAGAGAGAGAGAGCAAGATTGATAGAAGTAGAGAGGATTAGAAAGATAAAGAATTGTTTGTTTAATGAGTAGAGGGACATTGTTTGCCAGGTAAAATGGTAATGTCATCCCATTTGGTTTATGAGTATATATTATACAGATTTCTTTAACAATATTTGTTTTACTTTTACTTTCATTTTGCGAGTGTAGGTATGTAGGAACACGTGAGCTGGCAAGCAGAGCTTCTATGTATGTATGTATGTATGTATGTATGTATGTTTGTGTGTGTGTTTGTGAGCGTGATTTCGCCTATGTGAGTCTACTCTACAACTGTCCGTATGTAAATTTTTGTGAAAGTCTCTGCTTGTAAGTATCTTGTAGTTCCCCCTGGCAAAGAGAAACCCCTCCTTTCCTTAACCGATTAATTTCATCCTGTTCTAAACTTATTTTTCTTACGGCTTTTTTACTCACTTTTTCCTCTCTATTCACTCCTCTGTTATCTTTTTCCTTTTATTTTCACCGATCTACACTGTCTCCAAAATTAAAATATATTTCTCCTACTCTCTGCATTTACCTATCAAAATATTTTCCTCCTGCGCATGCACAACTATTAACTGTTCTCATTCTTAGTTATTCTCCCCTCAAACCATGCTATAAGGATTATGTATGAAGAACCATTTTTCCTTCCGCCTTTGCAAATAGAATTTACGCGAAGTGTCTCTCTCCCTTTCCTATGGCATACGAAAAAAAAAAAAACAAACAAACAAACTTTAAAATTTATTATTAAAATATTCTGTAAAGATTTGGTTTACATAAAAATTTCAGACGAAAATCCACGTTTACTTTCAAAAATTTAAATACTACACGAAATAAATTCGTTATTTCAGTCAAATAACACGCGCACACACAAAGTCATATATGTATATACGTATATATATATATATCACACATGCATACGTCAAGATCATCAGCCTTCTCTCTCCCACACACACAGCTCCTCGTTTTTCGATCACCGTTCTTTCTCCCCCTTTGTTATCTCCCCCTTTTCTTAGCTCTCCTGTGTAAACTTTCTAAACTTCCGGTCAGCAGAAGCTATGATAGATCGTTGACCAAACACCATTCAACTTTTTTTCTCCGTGTTTTTCTCCTTGTTTTCTCCGTATTCTTTCTGTTGAAGAGCGTAGCTCGAAACGTTAAAGACTTTCCGTATTCCTGAGCGTCTCTCTCACCAAGGTCATCAGCTGTCGAACGCCGACGAAGGGAAATAACCCTGAAATCCGGATACGTTCGTGCTGCTGGTCGAGGTGAGAGGGATAACTCCCTTGGCAAACAGGACACAGTCGTGTGTCGATAAGCCAGCTGGAGGAGATGTCCTCCTGGGGCTAAAAGCAACAGTAACATCCACCCCTAGGGGTCAGCCACACTTAAGTGGCAATATACTACACTTTATCGTGCAGTTACTGTTAATACTTCATATAGAGAATTAACATATATATATATATATATATATATATATATATATATATATATATATATATATATATATATATATATACATATATATATATATATATATATGTAATACATATACTCTGTTTTATGCTTACATAGTTATTTTAAACATAAACGTATAAATACCGTTGCATTTTTTATGGTTTTCAGCCACTATAGCTATAGCAGTGATGGGTACTCACTACCATTACTTATTCAGGTCTTTTTTTCTTATTTTATTTATTTCAGTTATTTGACTGCGGCCATGCTAGAGCACCGCCTTTAGTCGAGCAAATCAACCTCAGGACTTATTCTTTGTAAGCCTAGTACTTATTCTATCGGTCAATCTTGCCGAACCGCTAAGTTACGGGGACGTAAACACACCAGAATCGGTTGTCAAGCGATGTTGGGGGGACAAACACAGACACACAAACATATATATATAGGCACACACGCACACACACACACACACACACACACACACACACACACACACATATATATATATATATATACGATGGGCTTCTTTCAGTTTCCGTCTACTAAATCCACTCACAAGGCTTTGGTCGGCCCGAGGCTATAGTAGAAGACACTTGCCCAAGGTGCCACGCAGTGGGACTGAACCCGGAACCATGTGGTTGGTAAGCAAGCTACTTACCACACAGCCACTCCTGCGCTATTGCGCCCATGCATACCAACCTCCCCTCTCCACACCACTGATGTTATTCAAGGGAAAGACAAAGGGGCCGATACAGCTTGGCACCAGTGATGTCGCAGCGACTCATTTCTACAGCTGAGTGAACTGGAGCAACGTTAAATGAAGTGTCTTGCTCAAGAACACAACACGCAACTCGGTCTGGGAATTGAACTCACAACGTCACGATTGTAAGCTCGACTCTCTGACCACTGAGCTATGCGCCTTCACACACACACACATACACACACACACACACACACACACACACATGTAAATATGCATGTAAATATGCATGTAAATATGCATGTATGTATATATATATATATATGTATGTATATATATATATATGTATGTGTGTGTGTGTGTGTGTGTGTGTGTGTGTGTGTGTGTGTATATGTATATACAGGGTGTCCACAAAGTCTGGGTACACGGGGATTAACACATACTTTAAGAAATTATTTCTTATAATTAATTGTTTATGTTATGATTTTATTTACTTCATGTAGCCAGACTTTGTGGACACCCTGTATATATATATATATATATATATATATATATATATATATATATATATATATATATATATATATATATATATATATATATATATATACATACATTTTTTGTATTTATTTAACATATCATTTCATTAAACTAATACGCTTGAACATAACGGATTCCAAATCCTTGATATCTCTCATCTATTCCTCTATTCCTCTATTCACACAAATACTTTCATATTCACCATTTCTCTGATATACTTCATTAATATAATTCTTTTGTTTTATCGTAGCGAAGTCGATATTCCCATGTGATCTATATTATGATTTTATTATTAACTTCCTTTAATATATCTCATCTTCGTTCAATGCACAAAAAGTATTGAAAATACATAGAACTGAAAGTGCACCAAACATAGAACCGTGCTTGAAAAGTTTATTTCCTTCTCTTTTATTACAGATTATGTGGAGGCGCATTCGTGGTGGTAGGATCACGGTTTCGATTCCCTGACCAGGTGTTGTGACTGTTTATTAAGTGAAAACACCTAAAGCTCCACGAGGCTCCGGTATGGGGTGGTGGCGAATCCTGCTATACTCTTTCACCACAGCTTTCTCTCACTCTTTCTTATGTTTCTATTGTACTTGTATTTCAAAGGGCCAACTTTGTCACAGTCAGCGTCACGCTAAATCTCCCCGAGAACTACGTTAAGGGTACACGCTAATTTCACGAGCAGACTGTTCCGTTGATCGGATCAACTGGAACCCTCGTCGTCGTAACCGACGGAGTGCCACGATTACAGATTATAGTCTGAGCAATAACTTATATGAGTGCATTAGGTTCGACTTGGATAATTAATTAAAAATGATCTTAATGGAATAGTCTGAAGGTTCAAAAAGTAAAAATACTTTACTGGATTATACAGTTCTATATTTAAGAGATGAGGAATTATGTACTTTATTTACATTTGACGGATATTTGTCCTCATCTCGTTTGTTGTTAGCACAATGTTTCGGCTGATATGAAGGCTGGAGGGCACATCAACCAAAACGTTGAGTTAACAACAAACAAGATGAGGACAAATATCCGTCAAATGTAAATAATTTACTGGATTAATTTACGTTTATTTCCGAGCTTGTGAACATTCATTTTCTTTACACACACACACACAAACACACACACACACACACACACACACACACACACACACACACACACACATACGTATATATATATATATATATATATATATATATATATATATATATATATATATATATATATAAAACCAGTGTTTTCATGGTGGCAGCTGATGAAGGATATGTTCTGTATGTGGCTTGCTTGTTTTTTGTACCTTGTTTATCATTTTGTCTATGTTTTTTTTGCAACGTCATGTACCCAGATATGTATCTATATGTTCATGTAGATCAAGGTATGTACATACATGTACATATATATGCATATACTCATATGTTGTTTATATATATATATATGTATATATATATATATATATATATATATATATATATATATATATATATATATATATATATATATGTATATATATATGTATATTTATATATATATATATATATATATATATATATATATATATATATATATATATGTATACATATATATATGTATACATATATATATATATATATATATATATATATGTATATTTATACATATATATATACATATATATATATATATATATATATATACATATATATATATGTGTATATATATATATATAAATCTACTGAAGTTATATAAATGTAGCTGTCTGAAACTTTTCATGTAAATTTGTGTTTCCCTCTAAACAGGTATGCACTAAGGCTTTGTGCTGCTTAGGCTAGAAACAATTACACACACACGCGCGCGCGCACACACACACACAATCTTTATCTATCTATCTATCTATCTATCTATCTATCTATCTATCTATCTATCTATCTGTCTGCCTGTCTTACTTTTGTCTGTCTGTCTATCTATTTTCTCTCACTGCATATATACATACATTTATATGTATATGTGTGTATGCATGTTTTTTGTGTGTGTCACATTGTGTGTGTTTCTGTGTGAATCGACGAAAGGAATACTTATCCATGAAAAAATGTCTCATAAAGCTTCGCTTCCCTTCAATTACACACAAACTTCCCTTGTTATTCTCACCAACAATGCAGTGAATCAGAGATTCTCCGTATGAAGACATTAAACAACGATATTATTGTCAACCGATTGCGATATAACAAAGCGTATTCATATGTGTGTCAAATATAAAACGCCAGAGGAAAGAATTCGGAAACCATTTACGAATACTGAATCTGAAATTTATTCTATATTGTTCCCGAAAGTTGAAATTTTCAACTGTATAATTTCGATTTAAATCTATGAGGAGGGGTGCAATAAAGATGTGTCAATTGAAGCAGTGGGGGAGGGGAGCAGAAAGATCAGTGTGAGGGATCTCACCATCCAGGGAATGGAGATACCGCTTCTGACGATTTTGAAATAGAAATTACGTTCGATATGCATTATATTGGAACCAAGAATATAAAATTTGTTATGTCAGCAAAACTAGATTCTGACTAAAAAAAATAATAAATAAATAAAAAGCAATGCAATCGACATTTTGGTAAGAAGTGAATTAAAAAAAGGAATGTAATTTCAGGCAACTTCGCCGTATATAACTTTAGCTATGCATTTATACCGATAAAAATAGTTGAATTCGTCATTGACAAACATATCTCTATACCTATTATTCAATACAATTCGATAAGCGAAAAGATTTTATCAATACGAACACAAAGCAAAGCAAATATGAGTCTAATTCAAGTTTATGCACCAATATCGGGAGCTCATAAAAAGGAAATTGAAAATGTGTATGACGGTTTGCAAATTATAAATTGCAATTTCGATGCAAAAAAATGGGGAGGTAGAATCACGCATCATTGCGGAAAAATTTAGACTTGACTCCAAAAATGATGTTGGGAAAAGATTGATCATTTCCTGCTCAGAAAATATTTGTTGAATGAATGCTTAAAAGCGATTATATCTTCGTAATATTGCAAACAAGCAATATCACTATCAAATTCATTACGACCTTATTGAAGAAACTGGAGTGAAGCATCGTCCATGCAGTAAACACCTTAGCTATTGCTGACGGTGGAGATAACTGACAGGTTTACATCACTAAATTGAAACTTTAATTAAAATGAATGAAATAAATATGCAGATAATCCGAGATCGATGCAAGTATAAGAGATGAAGGCACCAGATGCATTAATAAATGCAAAAGCTTCTGGAGTGAATGAAATTCGATTTCAAATATAAAAGTATGTGCACAATATCCAAGAAGCTTTTAAAATTACACTATCTGATGCAAACCGAAATAATCTCTATCTGATTGGAAGGTACATCTATACTCGAGGTTTTAAAAATATTTTACGAAACTATCAAAGTGTAAGACTTACATTTTATATAAGTACTATTATGATTATTGTTTTTAAACACGATTAAAAATACTGTTAAATAGGTTATCTAAAATGCAAGATTCTACTAGGATAGAGTCTACATCAGATATACGACTGCTGAAATAAGGTCAGTATTGAATGACGTTTACGTGTATCCCAGAACTGAGTACGTATAAGATATATATATATATATATATATATATATATATATATATATATATATATATATATATATGTACATATATATATATATGAGTGTATATAAAATTACAAGCGCGCGCACACACACACACACACACACACACACACACACACACACACACACAAACACACACACACATATATATTTGGCTGAATGAATTATCCTTTGTTTACAGTTAACACGGAAAAATTCAATAAACTGTTACCAGGGTAGCAAAATTCACGCAAGTAACAAGTATGAAGCGACCTATTCAAAGGTAGAAAATCCGGGTTAATGTGCTGTAATTTGTATAATATAAGTAAATAAATGGAGTTAAACGCAGATGTTATTCACATTCTTTTACTTTCGACATATGTTTCGAAGACAACATTGGTTTTATGCCAAAGGAATAAACGGTGTAAAATAATGCAATCTCCTCATCAGGAAAGAAAGCGAACCGATCTCAACAACAAGGCATTATAACAATTTTGATGACTCCATAAATGATAAACAGAACGTTATTAAGTTTTAATAAAAAAAAAACCGTTAGTAGATCTGACGTCAAAGGTAGACCATAGGAAGAGAAGGGATAAAGAAATAATAAGTAGAGAACAAATAAAGGAAAAATTTAGAGGGATATGTTGGTTGGAAAAATGTTCAAAAGCTTGGAAGTGAATTTCTCTATTGCAGTAGAGTGCAAGGTGAACTAAATGTTCAAACTATACAGACTGGTATAAATTATTTATCTGAGCTAAACGTGTGTTTCTGCCAATGATTACATTTGTAAGATCGCTCTATAAGCGTGTTAACAAGGTGATTCTTAGAGAAGAGAATATGGAAGAGTTCAGAATGTTACATAATCATTTGCCATTATCGTAAGGGAAAGAGATGAACAGGATGAACCAATCTAAATTAAAAACCTTATTGTTGTCTTTAAGATACCAAACAAATTTACTAAGCCCTGTGGAATTGCATTTACTACTATCCCTACATGAAGAATAATGATTGGAAATTCTCTTAAATAACTGGGAAGAGGAAGCGCCAATATAGAAATAGACATCGGTACCGGAAGTAATTTTACATTGGTATATAGGATTCTTAATCTTAGAATTATTAGACATAAATTTAATTCTGTTGGGGTTGTCCTCAGAGACTAAAACTATGTTGTTGTTATTATTATTATTATTATTATTATTATTATTATTGTTCAGTAGTTTTATTTTTATAACGTGCTTTCACTTCACTACCGAGCGCTATTATTATTATTATTATTATTATTATTATTATTATTATTATTATTATTATTATTATTATTATTATCATTATTATTATTATCATTATTATTATTATTATTACGGGAAAAGCTGGTATTAACTACATTAATGTTGGAACTCTCAGTAAATGAACTTTCATTTAACAGGCTGGTATTAGGAGAAGATATAATTTGTGAGAGATTCTTTGTGTTGGAGAAGGCAACTCTAACTATATGGGAATTAATAATGGAATAATATCTAGAATTTTTTGGAAAGTTCTTACTAACCGCTTCACGGAACTACAAAGGAAGATTAGATTTAATTTACCTTCCATACGGAATAACAAACCAAATAATTTTGCTAGCACCAGTCAAATTGTAAGTGGTACTGTCTCTAAAGAATCTCTAGAGTGAAAAAATGGGCTTAAATAACGGTTGCCTCCCTTACACTGTAAAAGAATTTTATCATGTTTTGTGTTGTTGTCCACATTAGAATTAAAATCACTCTTATTACAACTAAATTTCTTGTCTCGAATAGTAGATGAAGAATGAGATTGCACATAATCAATGTAGGTAACTTTTTCTTTATACCCTACATTAACTAAGGCAGTTATAAAATTCTGCCTTGCCATTAAAAATGTCAACATTGGCGGATAGTTTAGACAATCTAACTGAAATGTTTTTAACAAAATTCTTAGTAATTGCCCTAGCGTGATTACTGGATGGACTAATATACTTGAGATTGGTGGATGGTTTGTAGTATGGAAAGTATGAGTTATTGGGCAAATTAAGTGTAATATCTAAGAAGTTAGCTTTAATTATCTCATCGTCAAAATCGATGTGAAAGCCCATTCTACGAGAAAACCTAACTAACCTATTCTTAACCTTCTGTATCTTTTGATTTAACCTTCTGTAACGTTTTGGAGGTAAAGCAAACAAATCATTACGATATAGACCTCCACAGATGTCTGGGAACTGGTCAGCCATTTCATAAAGTATACATATACCGACTAAATCCGAACTTTCCATTGGAATATCGAACCCGTTAGGAGTATCCTTCCGGACCCACGACTTATTATCAAACTTAATGATTGATTTTCTGGCAGCCAGAATTTACTGATATGTATAGGTGAGTATCTATTTCTATGTATATGAATGTAAGCATGCAGACGCTTTAATAGGCCTACGTTCATGAGCCGGTAGATCTCTTTTTCTTTCATGTTTTGTTTACACGTCAAAATTTTTATCATATATATATTACAATTTACATCTCTTGCTAAACATAGCTTGCTTTGATTCTGTCTAACTGTTACTATCTTTAATGTGCTTTGTAAACAGTGTTCTCGTAACTTCCGTTAATTCAAACCATAAAGTTTGTCAGCAGCCTGCCTACTTTACATAAGTTTCAAATTTCTGAACTTATATAAATGTTTTGTGGTTCTGCATTTATCATAACACATTCTGATAAAAGATTGCATAAGTTTAATCTTAATAACTGTAATCCTAAGATGATTATCACAGAAACTCATGGAAAGATGTTCTAAGTAAATAATATTAAACAATATTCTCCAGTTTTATACATTCTATCCATAACCTGCGATCATTATACCTACCATATCTGTAACATCTGTTTCGGAGTGTAAAGGGATACATTGTGCTCTTATGAAATGGTTTTATATTGTATAGTTTAATAGGTACTCTATATACAGAATATATATATGTTAATATATCATGAGGTATGAGAAGTGAATATAGATTTATTTAGCCAGAGACTTCCATTATAATGAAAACAATATTACATAAACCTGACGGGCTACTTTTGTAGGGTGGAGGCGCAATGGCCCAGTGGTTAGGGAAGCGGACTCGCGGTCGTAGGATTGCGGTTTCGATTCCCAGACCGGCGTTGTTAGTGTTTATTGAACGAAAATACCTAAAGCTCCACAAGGCTCCAGTAGCGGATGGTGGCGAACCCTGCTGTACTCTTTCACCATAGCTTTCTTTCATTATTTCTTTCTGTTTATAAAAAATACCTCATGAGGTATGAAAAAATACGTCATATATATATATATATATATATATATATATATATATATATATAAACCTCATAAGGTATGAGAAGGGAATATAGATTTATTTAACCAGTGAGTTCCAGAGGGTGACGGCCGTTTCGCAACTTTTTCCATGTAGTGTTAATTTCAGTATGCAAAAATTAAAGGTATTAATATGGATGTCGATATTATACAATTCTATATTCACAAATCCTTTTGTACTCTAGGCACAAAGCCTGAAGTTTTGGGAGAGGAGGCCAGTCGATTTGATTTACCCAGTACACAACTGGTACTTAATTTATAGACCCCAAGAGGATGAAAGGAAAAGTCGACCTCCGCGGAATTTGAAGTCAGAAAGAACATAAAGACGGACAAAATATCGCTAAGCATTTTGCCCGGCATGCTAACGCTTCTGCTAGCTCGCTGCCTTTTAAATATTCTTTTCTACTCTAGGCACAAGGCCCGAAATCTTTTGGGAGGGAGGCAATCGATTAGATCGATCCCAGTACGCAACTGGTACTTAATTTATCGACCCTGAAAGGATGAAAGGCAATGTCGACCTCGGTGTTATTTGAACTCTCTATATTCACAAATTAATGCAAATAAAGTAATCTGTCACATCAGAACACCAGAGCATCACGGTTACATTGATAGTTCGACTCTAAATAGGCACGCAAAATTCCATCTTCATATTTACAGTGTATGGAAGGTTCGAGAAAATGCATTGATTTGGTCGGTAAAGAGCAAAGGCATCCCATAGTTCTATTTATAATTAAATTTAATTCACCGCATATGAATTCCCTCAGGTCAATTAAGTTAAAGAAATAGAAAATTAAGGAATTTTCCATCCTTAATTTAAACAAACACCAAGAGATAAAATGATAAAATCAAAGATAAAAAACATAAAAGTATAAACAAATAATGTAAATAATTTATCAAAGTAATTACACAGGTCTGAAGGCTGGTTTTGGGAGGGGGAAACAGCTGGCAATTTAAAGAGCCTAATGAATTCATAGATGAGCTCTTGTTGGCAGAGAATTAATCTAATTACAAAGAAGTTGTGTCCTTCAGTTATAAGCTTTTATCCGTCAGCCAAGACCACAAAGCATCCTCAGAGTGAATTGAACTTTCAATAATCATACTCTTACATCAGCTACACTTGATTGTTTTTTCATAGAGTGTTTTAATCGGGAATAGACAAAGTACATACACACATACTCATAGAATCACATCTACACATGCATATGTATACACAGGTATTGTCGAACAAGTAGAAAGATATATTTTTAAACACGTAAATACTGAAGAGAATATATAAAGGATAAAATCCTTTTAAGAGCAGAAAAACTTGCCGGTAAATGTTATCCTTTATATATACTGTTCAGTATTTACGTGTTGAAAAAAAATTATCATTCTACTTGTCCCAGAATACATTTTAACACTTCAAAACAGACTTACAGGAAATGTATCAAGGCCGACAGGAAGCAGTGCAGCTTCCTAGGTCTAACCAACAGTAGTATTATTCCCTTCAGGGGACTGTCACATTACGTTCACAGCATACAACTACTTCGTCGTATCACTACTGCATAAATCTCTCTGAGAGATTTAGAAAGGTATCATTTCTAGACTTATGTTTGTTTACATATGCCGTAATACACATACGTATATATAAAAACACACACACATACACACACATACACAAATATATACAACGGGCTTCTTTCTGTTTCCCTCCACCAAATCCAATCAAGATGTTTTGGTCGGCCCGAGAGTATAGATGACACTCGCTCAAGGTGCCACGCAGTGGGACTGAGCCCCAAACTATGTGGTTGCGAAGGAAGCTTCTTCCCACACAGCAACACCTGCGCCAAATATATGTTTCTTTGTGTGCGTGTGTGTGTGTGTGTGTGTGTGTGTGTGTGTGTGTGTATCATTCTTAAACAAGAGCATGATTGACAGCTACTCCGCTGTTTCAGTTACTCCACCATTTGGCTGTTTTAGTCACAACCATTTGGCTGAGAAGCAAGCTTCTCGTCACACAATCATCCCTACGTGTGTGTATACATACACACACATACATACATACATACATACATAGATTCTGCATTTGTCATAACACCTGAATTGGTGACAGTGTGATTAAAGATTGCATATATATATATATATATATATATATATATATATATATATATATATATATATATATAAAATAATAATAATAATAATAATAATAATAATAATAATAATAATAATAATAATAATAGGGATAAAAATCCAAATTTACAGGGAAAAATTCAATTTAATTTAATTTATTAAAATTAAATTAAATTTCACAATATATAATATACTAATATATAATTTGAAGAAAAAAACCCACAATTATTGAATTCATCCATGAAAATCCAAAATCACAAATAGAAAAATTTAATAAGTAAATACACTAAAAAAACCTATAACAAATATCAAAAAAGTACAAAGTAATAAATATTAAAATAATATATATATAGTTTCATATGTGTGTGTGTGTTTGTGTGTGTATACATGTCTATATATATTCAAGTCTGTATATAATCGTGCACGTAATATATTATGAGAGATAGATGAGGAAGTTAGAGGAGAATTAATTAAAAAAAAAAAAAATTTAACTCCATAAAAACGGAAGCGACAGTCTGATGTCATAATCTGACAACAATTCTCTTCATCAAACCAACACTTTACCCATTACAACTTGCTCTCTCTCTTTATGTATATATGTTTTTTTTTTGTATAATTTCTGTTCTACCCCAAGGTACCGCGAACTGGAGAAAGCATGCTTATGCCTTTTTCTAGTTGTATCTAAGTATGAGAAACACGGTAACGGTCCGCTGTGAAATGCCGACAAGATCGGCCCTTTAAAATACAGGTACTACTCATTTTTGCCAGCTGGGTGGGGTGGGGGGACTGAAGCAACGTGAAATAAAGTGTCACCGGGGATTGAACTGACGACCTAACGATCGTGAGCCGAGTGCCCTAACCACTAAGCCACGTGCCCTCACGGCGATGCATACTCATAAACATAAATATACGTATGAATGAACGTATCTAAAGTGGCTTTTGTCGCTTTGGCCGTAAGTGTATGCATGTATAATTGTAAGTGAGGATGAGTGTATTGTCTTTGTATTCTAGTTTCTTCAAAACTGTTACTCATCTTGGGTAGGGTGGGGATGTTCCTTTAGAAGATCACCTTTGAATTTAATACATTTTTGGGATTTCGGTTCAAAGAAACGTTTTATTTTTATTCCGCATGAAATAAATATTTTTTTTTTTTACCAATCATAATACTGTGAGTATATAAACAGTAGAACCTCGGTTTTCGAAGAACTCTGATCACAAATAAATTGTACTTTATTTCCTGTCTTTATTATATTCATTTAATACAGTGGTACCTCGGTTTAAGTACGCCTCTGATCACGAATAAATCGAGCTTTATACCTATATATACATATATATATATAAAGCACGATTTATTCCCGATCAGACTTGTTCGAAAACTGAGGTTGTACTGTATATATATATATATATATATATATATATATATATATATATATATATATATATATATGAATGAATAAATAAAGAAAAAGGCAGCAGTATTACCTGCAAACTAATTCCTTGTTTATAAATTTGTTAATTACTTTTTGTAGAATACATGTCTCTTTTTAATCTTATACAGTGATATGCAGAAGTGCATTAAACATTTTATAATTTCATTGAGAATTTGTTTTTAATATCAGATTTTAATGCTATGTATATTGGATATATTGTATATTGTTTATATATTATATATTGTTTACACACACGCACACACACACGAGATATTAAAAGTTATATATTTCAATTTGTTTTATGAACGTTAATTATTTTGTTGTTTGATTACAAATATTCCAGGCTATAGGAATTCAAATGATCTAAATGAGAGTTTCAAATTAGTTATATTTGAAATCCGCCATCCTTGTAGATGATGACGCAATCAAATTTAGAATTTTCATATTCATTAAGAATTTTGTAAATCCACTTAGAGTAACTCTACTGAAACATGATATTATTTTTCGTTTACTAAATCCATTTGCTAATTTATTAATTATTAGAATATTTTGAGTCATCTGCCTCACTTATGAAAACATAATTCCAGAATATATTTTATTTGAAATATATTTTTCATTGGTAGACGCTTTTATAAAATATGAAATCATAACTTTATAAACTATTTTCAGTCTCTTTTCATTCAGATCGTGTACGGCTTGAATCAATGTCTCTTTCCTTTACATTGTGCAGAAGCGTGGCTATAGTGTTTAAAAGTCAAGCCTACTGCATACTAAATGGTCAAATGGTTTCTACTTTAGCCCTAGGTCCATCCAATACTTGTGAGTATAAGTGGGGAAAATTATTCAAAAGTCCGTCGGATGTCTTCTTGGATAGTGGAACAAAAGCTCTCGCTCAGTTTAAAGCCACCGAGGGACATTCAGAACACTGTAGTTTACTACTTTCTGTGGAAGGTATTTGGACTAAGTTTCCTGTCTGAGAATAACACTTGAATCATAGAGTCCCCCCCCTTTAAAGACATCAGCTCCAATGGATCGGTAGGTTTATATGGACACGAGCTTCCACTTCAAACTAAGACATAAAAATGTACAATTGCGTTCATTTTTGCAAATTATATGATGATCTAGGAATGATTTACGTCCATACAACTCAGTATCAGTTATAATTATCATCGCAAAAGCTAATTTATTCTATACATTAGTAAAGATCTACATAGATAAGAAGTGAAATGTGGCATTTCATTGGAATTATTTTGTTGAATGATATTCAATATGTATATGTTTTACCGTCTTTTGTATTGGTTTATCAATTGTCGCATCAGTGTCTTATATATTTGTTACTCTAATGTTATACATTCTTCTAATAGTTTTTAACGCAAAATCTTAAAGAATATAGACTACACGAAGATGTTGCTATGCTATTGTTTAATAATATCAATATTATTAATATCAATTTTAACATATTGGTAATGTTTATTCCTCCCTATAGCTTAATATTTTTCTATCAGTTTGAAAAGATTTCAAAAGATTCGACAGAATAAATACTTTTTCTTAAATTTCATTGTATTCGATAGTGATAACACACACACACACACACACACACACACACACACACACACACACACACACGTACGTAAATGTGTTTGTATATATGTGTGTGCGTATGTGAATGTGTGAGCGTGTGCGTCTGTGTGAGTGTATGTGTGTCTACGTGTGTGTAATATATATATACATCACTGCACGTGATACATGTATATATGAAAATATATACACACACATAGAAATCTCTTCTAAGAAGATTGGTGGCTTGCTTCAAAAAGTTTTGAGTTTGAAAGCTGTTTTCTTCGAAAGCCAGTGGAAAACAGCCATGATTACGATATTGAAGAATATATGCAATCATCTCACTCTCGAAACTCTTCTCGGCAGTCTCACAATCTTTGGCTTAAATTTTTGTTGCTGTTGTTGTGTACTAGAATCAATACCTCCAAGATCGGCTGCACTGAATCTTTTATACAAGAGTACCAAATTATAAGCAAATTTTCTACCAGAATGTATATTTGATTATACTTCTAATTCGGAAAAGAATATAAATATATTTTCTGCATCATTCAAGTATCATGTAATTTTCCATCTCATTTTTCCTCTCATTTTTCTTCTTGTGCAGTAATTTGTTTTTTTCCCTTTTGAAGTAGAAGAAAAATTGTTATTGTGTGCACAGCGCTCTATATTGAAAAGTATGTAATTATTTCTGCGTCAAAAGAAGAAAATAAAAATGTAAATTATTCTTCTCGACGAGAAACAGTTGGAGGAAGACAATGACATGTCACTTGAATGATATATGAATATATAAAAGTACAAAAATTCTGACTATAAATAGCCCTTGGCTGTTAGTCTGCGTGTAAACTGGCTCGGTGGTTAAATGCTTTAGTACGTATACATTTGTTTAAACTTTATCAGGCAAAACTTCACAAGTTTAAAATAAGGCTTCAGCAAAAAATACAACGCGTTCCACCGTTTTCAGCGAAAATATCTCTTGTCACACTTTTACTTCATATCATTTTCTCTGTACAGATGTTGCTTATGCATAAATATGAAGAGCTCGTCTTTGACTTAAATTGACTTATAATATAAATAGTATTCTCCCATGACTAAACCGGTGACTTATAAAGATATATAATGAAAAAAAAGAAAAAAAGAAATAAGAGTGTGTCAAACTTTCATTTAACTTGATTTACGCACTCAATCTCTGGTTTACATTGAACACTAAATCGGTGGATGCGAAGCGATATCAGTTTCTGATTTAGGTACCAAGTCAACAATTTTGATGGGAAACGGCTTAGGAGGATGCCATCAATCCTAGCATTTGATTGGTATTTAACCGACACTGTAAAGTTGATAGGCGAAGTTTACGTCGGCAGAATTTGAACTCAGAACGTAAAGACGGACGAAATGCCGCTTAGCATTTTGCCTGGAGTGCTAATAACTTTGTCAGCTCACCGCTTTCATGCGAAGAAATAATGGTTACAAATTCTAGCACAAGGCCAGCACTATGAGGGAAGTGGATGAGATGAAAGGCAAAATCGACCTCGGCGGAATTTGAACTCAGAACGTAGGACGGACGAAATACGATTAAGCATTTCGCCCGGTGTGCTAACGATTCTGCTAGCTCGCCGCTGAAATAATAGTGTTCCTAAATGTAATACGTCAACTGATTCCGAACCATTACCATATCCTTTATAGCAGACAATGAGTAATTATTTCTGCTAAAAAATGCTACAAAAATAACTGGAAAATAATTAGTCCCCAGTTTGAATCATAATTTAAATGTACGAAGGTGTTCAACCAGATTTCTAAGTATAAAAATATCTTTGGCTTTTGGTCGAAGATGGAACCTGTGTACTTAGAACAATTTTTCGGAGCAGCAGTTTCCTGTTTTCTTTTAAACAAAGAGAAACTGATTAAACTGAACAAAACATACTCAGTGAAAAACATTTGAATTGAAATGCAATGTTACTCTTTTCTACTCTAGGCACAAATCCCGAAACTTTATGGGAGGTGGGGGTTCAGTCGATTAGATCGACCCCAGTACGCAACTGGTACTTAATTTATCGACACCGAAAGGATGAAAGGCAAAGTCGACCTCGGCAGAATTTGAACTCAGAACGTAAAGACAGACGAAACACCGCTAAGCAGTTTGCCCGGCGTGCTAACGTTTTTGCCAGCTCTCCGCCTTTGAGATGCAATTTTATTACCAGTCCATATCTATGGCTTCTAGGAATTAACTATCGTGACAGAAACAGAAATAAAATGTCTCCTATACAACATCAGACAACAATATGACTAAATATAGAATGGTCGTGAATGGAATGCTATTGACAATTGATCTTCTGAATAAGAGAACAGCCACAATAAAACAGTTGGAAGTTATACCTAGTGATGTCATGATTTTATTTGATCATCTTGACCTTATAACAAAAGCATTCCAGTTAGGGCTGTTCTATACTTTTTGAAGAGTATCGAAACATACGTTACTCTATGGATTATTTTCTTTTCAAATCACAAGTGTGTCGTCTATTGAGCATAGGGCTGCTACTTTTAGATCGGTGAGGGGTTATGCAGGGTCTACACTTAGAAATCGTATACCACAAAATAAAACGATAAAAGTCGCGCTTTCAAAGCCTAGCCAGGCTCATGGGCCCGGTTTCCCGGTTTCTATGGCGTATGTATTTCCCCCAGCTGGACGGGACGCCAGTCCATCGCAGCGTTACTCAAGAAACAGGAAGAAAGAGTGAGAGAAAGCTGTGGTGAAAGAGTACAACACCGTCTCTGTCTCTGTACGTCTGTCAGTGTCTATAGGGAGAAAGCGATGACAGACGCAAGTGTGTTTAATGGAGAGGAATAAAATAGGAAATAATTATATTGTGTCGAAAATACGTTTCACTCTCACGAAGTTTAAATATTCCCCCACAGGGCTTTTAGAACGCTGAATTATTATCGCCCACCACTACCCCACAATCATGATAACAGATACTATTAATCAGATATTCATTGTGTTAATTTATATATATGCATATATATATATAAATATATATATATGCATATATATATATAAATATATATATATATATATATATATATATATATATATATATATATATATATATATATATATAAATATATATATATATATATATATATATATATATATATATATATATATATATATATATATATATATATATATATATATATATATATATATATATATATATATATATATATATATATATATATGGAAAAAAGACAAGGTAGAAAATGCTAAAATACTTTTATAAAAAACATTTCAGTACCGGTTTCGATCCTTGAGATCTTTTCAACTGTAAATATGGATAACAAACTTTGGAAGAATTAAATTTTGGCAAATTTAAATGGAAAGTCTTTTTAAAAACATATTTGTATAGTATTCAAATACCAGGGTCATTTTCCTTGTTTCTGTCTGTCTCTGTTTCTTTTGTTAACTCTTGTGGGTACGAGATATATATAGTCAATCCAAACATGAACAAGCAAGAAAAAACAACAACGCGAGGGCGTGGAATAAATACAAAGTTATTGGACGCTCAGGAAAGGAAAGAAAAGAAAGAGGATTTCACGTTTCTAGTGGAGCTCTTCATCAGAAATATAGAAAAATTCCAGAGAGAAGACGGAGATAGAAAATCCCCTACGATACACAAGCTGAAAGTTTGCACACATATGTTAAAAGTGCTGGCGGCTTGGAATGGCAACTTTGAGTTTGCTCAATTGAAAGGTGTGGCCTCAATAGCAAAATTTCTCATCTTTTTAAGTGTGGCCTGAGTAGACCCGAATGAAATCTGGTTATAATACCGAAACAAGTAAAACAATAAAAAAAAAAACTATGCTATTTTAATCTCGAGCAAGGCCGGGTTTCTCTGCTAGTATTTAATAAAACATCAATGAGCTAATATAAATTTGAAGAATTCCAATGCATGCTATGTAGTATCACCGTAAAGGAAGAATTTGTATAAATTTCAAATCATGAAACTCAGTATTGGCGCCGCGTGGTGGGTAATTTATCGGTCTCACTGTTATAGACATGAAATAACTTGAACTTGGTGCTACATATCTAACTGAAATTCTTGAAGTATTTATCAATTAATAAATATTTAGGTTTTATGCGAAAGCTTTCGCCCTTTATGTCTATTTGCAGTTAGGTGGACTGAACTGTGTGAAAGTAAAGCATAGTGCTAGTTGACGCATCGTATTGCCAGCAACATAATAGACTCTGCAGCTCCTCAGCTATCAGTCTGATATTCAATCAATACAACAAAGGTTGAATCTTCATGAAATATAATTATAAATAAGTTGAGTTCCATTGAGAACAGTACAGATAAAGCTCAGATAAGTTTAGTCAATTTTGTTTTGAAAATGTAAATTTTCTAAAATTGTTTTTATGAATATTTCTTGAAATAACTATTCTATTCAAAGCATTAGCGAATATATTCTGTAATTTTGGTATCTTTCATATGAGATATGAATTACACAAATGTATTTTGTTTTCAATCACTATAGTATTATGTTTTCGTCCATTAGTTACTATCTATAGCTTAAGTAAATTATTTACTTTAATCAATATCGATTTTTACCAACTATCCAAAACAATCAAATTACAAACCTTTCTCTTATGTATAACAACCATTTTGTGTTTTCAACCAAGTCTTACAGAGCATATAAAAAGTTCGACAACAGTAAATCTCTTAACGTTATGAATGTTGAAGATTGTTAAAATATTTCCCTTAAGATAAACAAATAAAATTAGTTGATCGATACTGGGAAAACTAACCAAGATTACAGAGGCGTATCACTGGTATCTGTCAATGCTTAATTGCATGAACCAGCTCCCTTTGCTATAAATATCTTCAAATAAGGAGGAAATATCTAATATAATTGTGAAGAAGTAAAGTAGTCAGTTTAGTTAAAGAAGTCTATAATTACATCAGAATACTCCAGGTTGGAAACGACGAATGAATACAATTTTGTGATATACAATAGAATTATAACCTGTCTATTGAGGAAACGTGTGTTGAATAACGGGTATGGAAAGGGTTAATATACTTCTGCTTCCGCTTCAAAGAACATAAATATACATCTTTATAAAGAACTTTATTTAAAAATTTATTGAGACGTAATTAATATATTTAAAGTAAGATATTTTAAAGTCAAAATCAAATTGCATTCTAAATTTTGTCATTGAGTTTCTCCACATGTGCATAATGATCCGAATTTATGATCAAGTTGCCAAGAGGCTTCAAATTGTATGTTAATGATTTACTCTTTCATACATATTTGAGTATTTAAAAAAAAAATCACATGAACGCTTCCAATATTTCTCGCGTGAATATATATTTGATGAATCAAATTTATTTGGATATAACTAACACTTAGAAATGAAAATAAATATTGTTGGATACTTTCCGATTTTTCCTCAACAGGAACAAAAGCTTATATATATATATGTGTGTGTATATATATATATATATATATATATATATATATATATATATATATATATATATATATATATATATATATATATATATATATATATATATATATATATATATATATATATAATGGAGATGTACTTGCATCGCAAGTGACTTGATCTGAGATCGTGTGCTGAAACAAAAACAATTTCAGCATGGAAGATATTTGTAAGCCATTCAAGAACACACAAAAACCGTCAGTTTCACTTCAACATTTAAATTTCATTTGTGTCAAAATATTTTCGTCGCTTTGAAACTTGAATGGCCCTCAAATATCTTCCACGCTGCAATTGTTTTTGAATATACATACATATATATACATACATAGATATATAGGTCTTCTGAAGGACTAGTACTTAGTTTCGGCATATGAAATTTCATTAAACTAGCTATGGTCAACTCAAGGTCATGCTAGATATCACTTGGTCAATGTGATGATTTGATGGATGAAGTCCGAAATCACTTGGATACATTTTTGCGCAAGGACAAATATATTCGGAAGGGAATACGCGCTTCCAGTCCTGAAATAGCAGCTCATTTAGTTACCTCCGGAATGATTAAAGGACATTTTTGCCATGTCGGTATTTGAGATCAGAAGAATGTAATGTGTAGCAATCTAAAAGCAAGCACACGCTCATATTTGTATTTATATTTATAGCTTAGTTAACTTAGATATGTTTCGGCCAAATATGGTCCTACAACTTTTTCCAACTACCGCTTTTTCCAAATGTCCTGAAGAAGGGATCTTCACCCCGAAATATAGAAATACAAGATAAAAATTGTAAGGCTACGGGTGTGAATTGTATAATATACGGACCAAGTTAGCGGTTTTCGAGTTTCGGCTATAAACCATTAAATATTTCCTTCAGAGAAAATGGCGTTATTGAAATTAACCCTGATAAAAATGTGCATGAACAAGAAGCGACTCTAAAATTGTATGTTTACTAAAAATGGTAAGTCTTAATTACATCGGTAAGAAAGAAAGAAAGAAAAGAAGGAAAGATAAATAGAGAGAGAGGAGGGAGGAAGGAAACAATTTTATTAAAAGTGAAACCAATATTTATAGCTATTACACGTTCCTTTAATCACTTTCATGTATGTATCAGTTTGAAGTCGTATAAATATAACGTAAACTACATCCATCTTATTCCGTTTTTTTCTATCAGTTTTTCATTCTGTTTACTTTTATCGTGCAACTCTCATGTCAATTACATTTTCAACTGCATAAAGTGTTGAACCTTGTATGTGACACGGAACCCTAAACAAATGATTTATGAATAATTAAACAGATTTAACTCATCAGGTGTTTGAAAAAATGCAAATTGCCAAGTACTATGTACACCGATCAATAGGAATTTTAATTTTATTCGTTAAAAAAAGAAAAGAAGAAAACTGAAGCATGTTATATAGCCTTACTGCATGCGATCAACACGAATATAAAACTGGAGAGCTGCAACATTCACCAAGTTGATTAGTGGCCACATAATAAAGCTGATCCGCAGACGGAGGTTTTCTAATATATTAATAATGTTCGTTAACGATAGAGAAGTGTTTATGAGAGTTTGAAATATCTTTCATGAATAGCTTTTATAAATAAAATATTAATTGAATTTTATTGAATATAAACAAACAGAAAAGGATGAGTAACCACATATGCTGATTACACGATATATAAACACTTATGTAAATTATTTCACCTTACGCATTGAAATGTGGGCGCAAAATTAATACACACAAGATATAACACCATGTTTTTATAACATCGACTAAATAAACATAATAAATTGTATATCTATTTAGATTTTAACCTTACGTCGCCATAGGGACCTAAACTTTATGATCACTATATTTTATCACATTTTAAATGTCGATGTTTTTAGCAGCATACGCTGGTGATATTTAGCAAAATTTGATATTTAAATATGAAGATTAAATTTTATTTTATTCATGTATTTTCTCTTTTCTTTTTACGAGATTTTCATATAAAAGGCTATCAAACATGAAGTGAAAAAAGAGAATTTCACATAATCTTCTCAAATTAAAGGAAACTTCGTGGATTATTTGAAACACATTGCAATGTCTGTCAATCTACTTGAAACATTTAACAGCAAGAAGTTGAATAACGAAATATACAGTATCGTGTTGAATGGACATTTTTGTAATAGAGATGTAACTTTCAACTATAAATAGGACAGAGGCGAAGTTTTTATTTTCATTGCTGACATATTAGTGAATGAAGTCCAATTTGGAGCTATTCGATAAATAATATAAGTTTTGGGACATGGCAATTTAAGTCTATCAGGAAGATATGGAGGTTTCACGAATGGGTTCCGAAAATACTTAGCTTTGCGCCAGAAACTGTAAATTCTTAAAATTCATATAAATATTATAATTCAGGGTCAGCTGCTTATCAAAGAATATTTGCAAGTCTCTTTCAGACAATTATCGAGAATCTAGAGGTAAACATAAGATGATTTATGAAAAAGTAAACATATTTTCATATTTAACTAAAACAACATATACGAACATTAAATTTTCAAATACGTCATGCAGTCAACTAGCGTTAATGTTGTGTCGACACCCCCAGGCGAAGAAGTAGGATCTCCCAAGACATATAAATAGAGGTAGTCTGGCCGTGGTAGGAGTGTTGAGTAACAGTCGAGTAGCAGTTGTGTAGCGGTTGGGTAGAGATCATCCGAAGGTGCTAGATAGCAGTAGCGATGAGACATAACAGTTAATAAACTAAAAGGGGTAATATTTTCATGCAGAGAAACACCTAGAAAAAGGACTATTTTTTGCGGACGAAAATGCATTCATTCAACAAAAGATTTCTATACATCTTTTGAGACAATTGATCTACACCTGGAGTATTTCTTCCCAGGAACAGGTCTGAGAAAGATTGATATAGAAGACCAGTAGCTACCCATGCTTATATGTATGTCGTCTCCTTGTAACTGATGTTGTCCACTGCTGTCCAGTGCTGTTGCAATCGTTTTGACGAAAATGCAAAAATCTAATTCTAAAATCGCAAAGCATCCAGTTGAATCCTCGAACAATATTTCATGTCGCTGCCCTTAACTAGTCCTTTCTTTATTGACAATGAGGCAATGGGAGGTAAAGTTGACCTTGACAGGATTTGAACTCAGGTTGCAGGACCAGAATATACAGCGCTAGGCATTCCTCTGAACGCCCAAAGATTCTGCCAAATTATCTCATTACTCACGTACATACATATACATAAATAAGATAAATCTGTCCACAAAACGACGACTGTAATTTAGTAACAACTTGGACAAAAAACAAACAAAAAAGAACAGAAATCCTACACGTCAGGTGAAATAAAGAACTTAAAAGTATGAATTTAAGACGTCGAGTGAAAAACATCGTTTCGAGACGGGATTATAATGATCTTGCATTGACCACAAGTTCGCTTCTAATCAACTAGTCTTGATGAACAAAAGCAAAACTTCCAAAAAAAAACAAAAAAAACCGCTCTTCAGAATTATCTTGGAGCATTTTGTCTAAATTTAACATCACACATTCAAAAAGATATATATATATATATATATATATATATATATATATATATATATATATATACTCACTTTTCGATGGCATCCCATGTGACCTCAGATATGCCGAATTTGCATTGCACAGACAGGGTATGGAAACTAAAAGCTCTTATGTATGTGGATATTTTCCGTACACTTGATGACAATGCTCTCATTACTATGAAGTGTAGCATGTCTCATGGCCATTACAACCAGTTACATTTCGAAAGTTAACTATTTGCAATCTAACAGAAAGAAATACTAGCAAAATGTCTAATGAACGAGAGAGAGAGAGAGAGAGAGAGAGAGAGAGAGAGAGAGAGAGAGAGAGAGAGAGAGAGAGAGAGAGAGAGAGAGAGAGAGAGAGAGAGAGAACGATGACCTTAAGCTAGAATAATGCTACTGAAAATGTCAATTACATTACATTTCCATTAAACATATTACACATATGATCAGTTGTTTAAAAATGTGAATTAGATACCGCTTTCAAATACAGCACATCGTAATTGAAATAGTATAACATACCATCCGTAATAAAAACTGCCCTTGAATAAATATAATATCCCAGGTTTTCAGTACATACATAACGTATCAGCACAAGAAACACCGGTGGCATATTGCTACCATACTTCCTGACAAATGCAGAGATAACATGTCTGATATCGTTATTGGAGACGCAAAAAAATACCTAAGATTGATTCAGTCATTAGACTACAGGCAAATTAGGGCTATGCATTGTAGGATTTTAGCCGAACAAATCTATCCCTAGTACTTATATTTTAAAGCCTGTTACTTATTCTATCCTTCGCTTAGGCTGAACCGTTAAGTCTTGAGAAAGTAAACAAATCAACACCGCTTGTCAAGCGGTGGTGGGGACTGACACAACCACAAACACTCGCACATAGCTGTATGTATGTATGTATGTATGTATGTATGTATGTATGTATGTATGTATGTATGTATGCATGTATGTATGTATGTATGCATGCATGCATGCATGCATGCATGTATGTATGATCTATCTATCTATCTATCTATCTATCTACGACGTGCTTCTTTCAGTTTCCGTCTAACAAAGCCACTCGCAAAGCCCTGTTCATCCTGGGGCTATAATACAAGACATTTGACCATTACTGCACCTTGAGAGTATTTCTTTCAAAATCAAGCAGAAAGCAAATATTCATAGACAATTCTTCAAACTCAACACCTCTTCAACTCAGACTGTAAATTGTTATTTATTCCAAAATGCATTGATACATTCAGTTATGTCAATATCAAAACGTCTGTCTCAAAAACAAAGATTTCCATGCAAAACTTACCCAGTTAATAAGCACTTTAGAAATCTCATTTATAATTGTTTGGGCCGAAATATGTGCATTTGAATTTGAAGGTTAAAAACCGCAAGAACTTTCTTGACAACCTAATATATAAATATATATTTATATATATATCGCCATGCCCATACATGTTTACATGACATGCACATGCACACACATACACACACACATACGCGCATATATATAGATACACACACACATATGTAAATATATAAATGTTATGTGAACGATAATATTTTGAAAAACAGACGAGTTTAATATTTAATTTCACATATATATTTATATGTTTATATGACTGTGTGAAATTCAAGCCAAATACAATTAATCATAACGATTTTCAGTTTTATTTGGATTAAATGCCGGCGATTTCTGATCAAAACCTTTTACAACTGTTCGCCTGCATTCAGCATCTCTAACGATCACCCGCTCCTTCTCCGTTTGTTGTTTTAGTTTCCTTTTACGAGCTTGACCGACGAGATACACATTGCCTTTTATGCTTTCTGTCGTGGGGAGTGCAATAGATTAGGGAATGGATTCGAAAATATCAGTAAAGTTTGAGATTGATGTGATATTTAAGTGTTCACGCCTTTTCTATAAGTAAAGTAAAATAGCTTCACATTAGAATGCAGAAATTAGCTAAGTAATTTTTACCTTAATTTAATAATTACAGTCAACAGAAAGAAACAATCACTGTATTGCTTTTTCTCTTAAGATGATTGATCTAGAGAAGAAATAAATAAATGACTAAAAAATAAAACAGTAATATCTAAGGGTCAATTCCGAGTAATCATTTGCGAACACAAAAGACAACGTAAAAAGTCATGAAAAAATATATGAAACATTTCATTGTTTTGAGAAATGCATCAATATCGCAACTTCCGGTTTTCCATTTTCTTTTGATAAGAAACGTGCATTACTTTTTTCGAGTAAAAGAAATTGTATTCAGTTGTTAATTTAATGAACAGTAAAACCACCGAATATATAACTTCACTACTGGAAAACATATTATTATCTGTATATTTTGATTAGACACAGAAACATTTTATGTCGTCGAAGAGGAAAATTATCTCGCTGTTGATTTTTTCCCAAGGTCATTACTTTTATATGAGATGAGATACCATCCAACTGGAATAGAAATTGCGTTATTGAACGAAAATAGTCAAACACTTTTAGCTCTTCAACTCTCGTCACATACGAAAGTCATATTACTCTGGCCATATAATACTCTGATGGTTATTAAACCAAGTAGTTGTAAGATTTTGATAGATTACACATAAAGTCAGCATACAAATGTTGACCGCTCTAAATAAGCAAGATAGCAGGAGAAAGAGAGTACTTGTTTTTTATGCTGTGAATATCAGCTTATTGATTAGATATCATGTAGGATTTAATTTGATTACTACAAATGTTTATAGTTATTGGAGTCAGAGAAGCAGAAATAATTCGGTCTCCAAGTCGATCGCTTTATAAACAGCTTCACTTTTATGAATGTATACACTTATATACACTGTATTAATATAATGAATATTTTAAAGCAAACCAACGCCACTGGAACTGTGTTGCATAACCGCAAATATAACAATGTTTAGCCTCATAAATACATGGAAGGGTGTAAGGAATTGCAGGTTTATTACTTCCTCTGGTGCAACAGGAAGAAATATTTCACAGTGAACAATTTTCATTTGTCAGATATATGAAATATTCTTTCAGACAATTTCTGGTCTAAATTTGATCCTTATCAAGTACACAGTGTTTTCTAATTTATTACTTCCCGTAATATTCTCCATTTAAAACCAATTATTTTGTTAACCACTTGACAGTAGTCATAGTAATTCAACAATAGATAACGGAGTCAGTGACAATGTTTTTCTTTAAAACGGACAGTAAAAAGACGCAACTTGAAAATGTTACCATTAAAGTTACATGCTGAGTATGACAATGAAACAGTGGTTTCATGGTTGTCAGCAGATAAAATGAGATTTATAATAGTAGTCATACTAATGATTAGTATCCCAATTGCTTACAAACATATACCCCACCACCATCACATATATACGAACACATGGATATACACAAGGGTAATTTGATGATGATTTATAATTCGAAGGTTTTGTAGTTAACTTGACATCCATTGTCTGAAAATGAAAAGCCACTTCTTGAATTTTTAACCTAAAATTTAATCAATGTATGTTTCTAAAATTCAGGTTAATTATATATTTGCATTCCAGCGTGATAATCAAATCGTCTTTCGCTTTAAGGAACGTGTTTATACAAAGCATCTGATTATTCCATCTCTTTATTGATTATACGTTTTCTCAATCAACAGTTTTATCTTCATACGTTCCAATACAAAGGAAGAAGTTCAAAATATTCCTTTCACAACTATCTTTCACTCCTAGTATCAACCAAGTTTTCAAATATTCGCCAACGCAAATATTATTCTAACAAAGCGAGAAAAACACACACATCACACGTGCTTACAAACTTGCCAAGAATTACACAAAAGAAGCTTCGGAATATGCCCATCGTTTGCAGCGACGTTTATTGTAAGCCATATATAGCCTTCTATGGAGTACTGAAATGATACCAATGCTTTTTATAAGAATCCCATTCATTGATCACTAATTTCTAAACTCTTTGCAATAGAATAACAATTGATATGCCTTTCTTTATCTAAAGACTCTATTCTCAAGTTAGTCGTCGTAAATTCCGTTCGTCGAGTCTCATCATACAACTATAATTGAAATTATGATTTTATTCCGCAGAGATTATTCAGAAACATCTACAATGCCACAGGAAAGATAAATAGCGTTTTGCATATTCTGCATTTAAATGTGTCCAGAGAAAATATGTCTATCTCTTATCTTTCACCTTTTACGTGTTTCATTCATTAGAATGCGGCCATGCTGGGGCACCGCCTTGAAGAATTTTTAGTCGAAGGAATTTAATCCAGTACTTAAATTTTTAAAGCCTGGTACTGATTCTACCCGTCTCTTTTGCCGAAATGCTTAGTTACAGGAACGTAAATACACCAACGCCAGTCACCAAGCAGCTAAGGTTGACAAACAGACACAAAGACACGCATACATACATACATACATATATAATACATCATACATACATAAATATCTATATAGATATATAAAGTATATTTGCCAACTAAATGTGGCGGTCCCACGAGGGTTGTGTTACTGTTTTTTATAGCCCGAGCAAGGTATCTCTTCCAGCTGGCCAACGACATAGTTTGTGTCCGATTAGTATTTCTGAGGGAGGTCATCGCTCCAATCTCTAGCCTTACGTGATGCACACAGTCCCTGATTTCTGGTTGGTTACCCGTCCTCAGTGTGTGTTAATCACTGGCTAGTGATAAACAACTCATTCTACTCGCAAAATACTATGTGCCTTTTCTAGCGGCAAACTGACGCTGAGAAATCCCTGAGCGAGAAATAAACAGTAACAGTTCAGAATCGTAAAATATATTTGCCAACTAAATGTGGCGGTCCTATACAGGACGGTGTTACTGTTGTTTTTATCCCCAGAAAGACTGGACAACGACACACAGTCAGTGTCCGATTAGTATTTGCGAGGGAGGTCATTGCTCCCATCTCTAGTCTTACATGATACACACAGACCCGGGCTTCTTTCAGTTTCCGTCTATCAAGTCTTCTCACAAGGCTTTAATCAGCCCGAGGCAAGAAGCAGAAGATGCGCTTGTCCAAAGTGCTACGCAGGAGTGAAAACAGAATCATGAGGTTGGGAAGTAAGCTTCTTATCACAAAGCCAAACCATCATTATTATTTTTCAATTTATAATATTGAACCCCACATTTAGACAGTTACTAAAACGAATTATCACGAGATATGCCGAAGCGAGAGATAATTTGCAATTGATTTATATATTAAAAGCACAAATTATCTGCTTGTGACATATTTTCGAGTGAATTTGCTAAAATTTTGAAGATACTAAATTTTTCATTGTTGGTGTAGAATTTGGCTGTGGATAAGACACATATAAACGAAAGCACCAGATCAAGGGACAGACTAAGGAGACTACTCATCTCAGATTCAATACACACGTTGTATAACCTATACTGTACTGTACACATCGAAGATTCTAATCAAGATGCTATGTACAAAATACTGAGGCGTTTCAATATGGTTTCAGTTTTTTTTACATTATTTTGTGTAATTAAATTTTATATGTTTTAATTATAATAACTGAAAAATATTCTAGTCCTGCAAAGAGGCCATAGTGTTTAGCGAATTGCGACGACATTCTTTATAAAAGAATAACTTCATTGAATTATATTTTAAATCATTTATTTTTACTATATCATTAAATATTTGACATATTTAATGGTGCAGGAGTGGCTGTGTGGTAAGTAGCTTGCTTACCAATCACATGGTTCCGGATTCAGTCCCACTGCGTGGCACTTTGGGCAAGTGTCTTCTACTATAGCCTCGGGCCGACCAAAGCCTTGTGAGTGGATTTGGTAGACGGAAACTGAAAGAAGCCCGTCGTATATATATATATATATATATATATATATATGTATGTGTTTTTGTCCCCCCATCATCGCTTGACAACCGATGCTGGTGTGTTTACGCCCCCGTAACTTAGCGGTTCGGCAAAAAGAGACCGATAGAATAAGTACTATTCTTACAAAGAATAAGTCCTGGGGTCGATTTGCTAGACCAAAAGCCATGCTCCAGCATGGCCGCAGTAAAAGAGTAAAAGAAACAAGTAAAAGAGTAAAAGAGTATATTTGTGGTATGATAGCATACGCTATGTCTTCCAAAGAATAATTGTGACTTGCACACACATACAAACACACATATATATATATATATATATTCATATATACATATAAACATACATATATGCACACACACAAACACACACATATATATATAGTCATGAACTGAGAAAAGGAACAGCGGTTATGAAACGCATGTAGCATTAATGCGTAGTTTCTCTTTCTACTGAAGCACAAGTATTGCTTCACTAACCGTAAAATACTAGAGGCGAACAGGTCTGCATACATATGTTGGTTTGAGCAAATGCTAATTCACTTGATAACTGGATAGAAAAAAAAACGACATCAAATCACACGTAGCTGCTGGAGAGTGAAGCATGACTTACTTATTTTATTCATGTGCTTTATGCTCAAATGAAGTCTTGTTTGGCACGATCAACATTTCTATTGCCTCTTTATCATTTCTAGTATGTCTTTTATTGGACAGCTAAAGCTAAACATTTTCTCTTTTTCTGACTTGAATGTGTGTGTACAACTGTCAATTTTTTGCTTTTTTTTCTGACTTGTATGCAATCTCAAAATATATGAGAACTAAGAACCTATTACATTGGAACATACTTTCGTAATATATTTTTTTTCCACAGTTAACAAAATACCTGTCCGATCTATTGTTTGAAACTAAAACTAGCTTCATAAAGATATGTAACAGACAAACAGATTCCAAATGAATATTTATTCCCTGTTGTACATAAAGCTAATCTGAATTTATATTTTAGAAGTCAATCACTATTATATTTGAGATTTCTCTGTCTCTAGACTTAAAGAAAAATAACGAACTAATGTGGAACACTGGACTCATGATTCAAATATGGAAATCACTGCCTAGCAGCATTTCTCTTAAGATGATGGCAAATATTGAGAGTATTCTCAATGAGATATCAAGGAGGAGTAAGATTGTTATGCATAGGAATTAATACCGGCGCAGAAATGAATGAAAATATTTATTTAATACCTATATGACCATATCTGTATTTACAGACATGCATTAACGTAATTGAGTCGGCAGCAACATTCTCGGGACATTAATTGGTTTGCACTTGATATGTCGTTCATTACAGCGCGGGAAATTTGTCTAGTGGTGCTTTTATTGATCTAATTACATTAACAGTCTGCACACACACACACACACACACACACACACACACACACACACACACACACACACACACACACACACACACACACACATACATACACTGGCACACGTACGCGCACGCACACGTATTTATATGTTTGGAGAAAACTTTTCTTAAATTAAAAGTTATTAATTATATGAATAATCTTTAAGAAAACCATCTATCTATCTGCCTGTCTGCCGGAATATCTGTATGTCTGTCTCTACCTCCCCCCTCTCTCTCTCTCCCCCTATATATATATATATATATATATATATATATATATATATATATATATATATAACTAAATGTGGTGGTCCCATAGAAGAGTTACTGTTGTTTTTAGCACCGGGAAGACATCTCCTCCAGCTGGCTAACGACACACTGTCTGTCATATTAGTATTTGCGAGGGAGGGACATCGCTCCCATCTCTAGCCTTACTTGATACACACAGACCTGGGTTTCTGGGTAGTTGCTCGTCTTCAGCGTGTGATAATCACCAGCAGGTGATGAAAACTCATTCCATTCGCAAAATACTGTATGCTTTTTGCAGCGACAAACTGATCTTGAAAAAGATATATATATTTAGGACGGAAAATCAAAATACTACTTCAATTCAGAATGTAAAAGGTGTTAAAAAATGTCGGATGATATTGCGTGTAGCACGAATGTTTTCACCTTTATCTGAGAGACAATGACGGACTGGTTCTAAAAATATTGGTTGCCAGGAGACTAAGGGGCCCCACCCAAAACTACAATGCAATCATTAAATTATTTTTTTTTGTTAAATGTATTCTTTTCAAATGTCTACAAACACAGCCAGGCTGAATATAATTAATTCATTCTTCCAGGAGTGAATAGAAAATTCTCAAACTTGAGAGGATGTGCCCCTCAGATACTAGCATGGACCCCCATATATGAATTCTAATGGTGCAGGTGCCCACCTGCCATCGGATAAGCTGGCAACGTGGCCAATCCGCCATTGCTGACAGAACTGGTAAATATACAAGTCACTGAATAGATCTAGAACAAGGTAAACATGTTCGGGCGATATCGCAAATCACTGCGTTGCTCACTTGAAATTTCATAATAATTTCAATTAATAAATTTTCATTAAATTTGACGAATGCCTGCAATTGATTAAGTGACTTTTGTTTAATATACTGTCAGTCATCATCGGATTTATATCGAAAGGCCGTTATAGAATTATACACACATACACACACAAATGTCCAAGCAAAGCATCTCGTCAATTATAGTGAATATACATTTCAGCTGATGTAATTATATTTTATTATTGCTCATTAATTTCTTAAAAAGGTATTTGATGAATATGATATCCAGATGTCTGGACATAATGCCATTATCTGACCCACTCACCAGCCTTTTACACACATTGTATTAATGATTTATTTTAATTATACTTAGTTCTATATATTACCTATGTCAGCAACTATGATCTTATATTTTGTGTTATTTAATTCATCCATTTCGTTGTCATCAAGTTTTTGTTCAGTTATGCTGTGTCAGCACTCTAATGAGCGAACGAATTTATAACACAGTACTATGCAAGTTAGAAGGCGGTGGGCTGGCAGAAACGTTAGCACGCCTAGCAAAATGCTTAGCGGTATTTCGTCTGCCGCTACTTTCTGAGTTCAAATTCTGTCGAGGTTGACTTTGTCTTTCATCCTTTCGGGGTCGATAAATTAAGTGCCAATTGCGCACTGGGGTCGATGTAATCGACTTAATCACTTTGACTGCCCTTGTCCGTCCTATGGTTAGCCCCTTGTGGGCAATAAAAAAATAAGAAACGTTAGCACGCTGGGTGAAATGCTTAGCGATATTTCGTCTGTCTTTATGTTCTGAGTTCAAACTCCGCCGAGGTCGACTTTGTCTTTCATCCTTTCAGGGTCGATAAATTAAGTACCAGTTGCATACTGGCGTCGATTGGCCTCCTCTCCACCAAATTTCGGGCCTTGTGCTTACAGTAGAAAAGAATATTTAACTGTTCTTAAGGCGGCAAGGTGGCAGAAACGTTAGTACGCCGGTCGAAATGCTTAGCGGTATTTCGTCTGTCTTAACGTTCGGAGTTCAAATTCTGCCGAGGTAAATTTTGCCTTTCATCCTTTCGGGGTATTTTCAGTTTCCGTCTACCAAATCTTCTCACAAGGCCCGAGGCTATAGTAAAAGATACTTGTTCAGGGTGCCACGCAGTGGGACTGAACCCGGAACCAGGTAGTTGGGATGGAAGCTTTTTACCACACAGCCACTACGACGGGCTTCTTTCAGTTTGTATCTATGAGATCCACTCACAAGACTTTTACTACCCACGAAGCTGTAGTAGAAGTTCAAGATGACACGCAATGGGACTGAACCCGGAACCACGTTGTTGGGAAGCAAGCTTCTGATGTCATTGTCATGCCTTCCCCTATGCCTATTATCAAAGGTAAAGTTTCCTAGATAAGCCAACCTCATATGAAGAGGATTTGAATCTTTCACTGCAAGCTAATATTAACCTTGTCACTGTTACTGTAAGAATAATTCTTACACCTGTGATTTCTCATTCCGGGTGGATTGCGGCATCAGTGATAGCAAACAAACAACCTACCTCCAGGAAAGTTAGCTGCCACGTCCCACGTCTGTTTGATAAATAGTGTTTTATTTTATCGTTGTGGATGCGCAATAGCCCAGTGGTAAGGGCAGCGGACTGGCGGTCATGCGATCGCGGTTTCAATTCCCAGACAAGGCGTTGTGAATGTTTATTGAGCGAAAACACCTAAAGCTCCACGAGGCTCCGGCAGCGGGTGGTGGTGAACCCTGCTGTATTCTTTCACCACAACTTTCTCTCACCATTTCTTCCTGTTCCTATTGTACCTGTATTTCAAAGGGGCCAGCCTTGTCACACTCTGTGTCACGCTGAATTTCCCCCGAGGACTACGTTAAGGATACACGTGTCTGTGGAGTGCTCAGCCACTTGCACGTTAATTTCACGAGCAGGCTGTTCCGTTGATCGGATCAACTGCAACCCTCGTCGTCGTAACCGACGGAGTGCAGATTATTTTATCATTATTAAGAATATGGTGAGGAATTTGAAGAATCATTTTTTGTTTTTCCACAAATTACTGTGAAAGAAAATTTATTTTTGAACATTTTCTCTGAGCATTATTAATTGTACAGAAATATTTTGATTGTAAAATATTCTATAGTATAGAGCAAAAAGAAAAGATCCGATGCCGTAAGAAAAAATGGTATTTAAAGTTAGCCTGTAACATCTGTATTATACAATGTTTACGGTAAGTGCCGTATATCCTAAGGCGAGTCACAGAGTAATCGCTTAATTACATGCTAACATCCTCGAAGATAATCCCAACCATACACTTCCTTCGCTTGTGTCTAGACAAAAACTAATCAATATTCAACAATTTGCTTTTTAGAAGTCGTTATGCTAGCCGAATCGTTAGCACGTCGGGCAGAATGCTTAGCGGCATTTCGTCCGTCTTGACGTTCTGAGTTCAAATCTCGCCGATGTAAACTTTGCTTTTCATCTTTTCGGGGTCTATAAAATAAGTACCAATTGATTACTGGGCTCAACATAGTCGACTTTTCCTCTTCCACGAAATCTCTGAACTTATGCTAAAATGGTGTATATTTGGACGCTAACTGTTTAAAGGAAATCGTCTATATTTGTAACTATTCAGCTTTCTTTTAAATCGATTTATTGTACAGGAAGAACATCATGCGTTTGCAAAGAAAAGAATAGCATATTAAATTCATTTCATAAGTTATTAATCTATCGGCTGCAACAGATTTAGGGCTTCCTGAGAATGGAAAGGAATACAATTATGTATATTAGTGCATCTCCTTCTTTACACTGCTGTTTTAAGATTACACATTAAAACATTTAGCAGTTATTTGGGGCTTATATAATGTTACTTTAGAAGTATAATGCTGGGCATAATATTTAGGACAAATCTGTGTCCGATGCACAAACCGTCCAGTGAACTTAACTGAGCTTTCTGATAAGGGGAAAGTACAAAATATACCTCCAAGAATACAACTTCTTTGCTCAAGTCAATGAAACATAGTGTAATATGTAATTTTGAAGCATGTTATCTGAGAAGAACTTTCAAACAGTTAATAACTGCAAACGACTGCAAACGGTAACCCAACGGAAAATAGAACGAATCATGCTAGGCATCAGCATGCGGGACAAGAAAACTCACGCCTGGGCACCAGAGCGCGCGATAGTCAAAGACATCATATGAACTATCGAGAAAAACAATTATAGATGGGTTGGCTACATCGCGCGACTTTAGGAAAAACGACGGACAATCAGGGTGATAGAATGGGCACCAAAATGATGGACAAGATGAAGAGTCCAACCAAAAACAAGACTGAGAGAGGATCCCACTTGAGGACTACATGGCCACCACTGGCAGAAGGAGTCCAGCGATTGGTTCCTCTATCAGAAGTGATGAAGTCGTAGCAGGAAAAAAAAAACAGTATATATTTAGAAATTGTTATTTTCATGCATAACATTAGTCGTATTATTTTGTTTTTGTTGTTGTTGCTCTTTTCTTCGGAAAAAGATCCAACGGAAATCATTATCACTTTAATAACTTGAAAATCAATGAGAAAATCAATTGTGCCTTATCACAAATGTTTCAGGAACGAATTACTTCTGTAGAAGCGCAGGTTCTTTATTTACTTTCGAAAAAGATTGGAATAGATTTGAAAGTTACTAAATATATTAGCTCTATAAATACTTCTAAAATGCGGATATATATTTGTGCTGTTTGATTTACTATATCGTCTATAAGTATTCATACATATATAATTCTACTTTGTAAGTGACTGTAAAGGCAAAAATACCTCTTAAGCCAAAAATAGTTACAAAGTTTATATATCAAAATCGAAAGTAATAATCCTTTAGTTGGAGAATATCATTTTTGCAATAAACGTATTGACATCGAGAGTATGGCAAGCCATTGTATAATACCATGTAAATTTTATTATAGAGGAGAGGCAGAATAATCTAAAATGATACAATAAGATATACACACTTATATAAAATGTGGCAAAGTTACGCTGGGCCGGATGTGTTGTAAGATTCACAGATAATAGGTGCAAACGTGCAATTGTAGACTGTTATAAAAGAGATCGGAAAAGGCCACTTGAAGGAGTCCATGACAATGGGAAGACGATCTAGTTGAGCAATTTGGGTCGAAATGGAAAAGAATGGCGTAAGAAAGACAGAATTGGAAGCGCATTGTGAGCAGCGGCGTATGAAAGCATCTGCTGGTCTGGTCGATATTGTGATACTGTGATAAATGCATTGTTTAATAAAATAATTTTATCATTATATCTTAAAACACAAAAGATGTTACTGAAGCATAAACTAAAGATCGTGTTTTAATGCAGATGTAGGTAAAGGTCAGTAACCTTTAATGACGAAATAAAGGTCAGCTTAGCCAAGTAGAAACAAAATTCGAGAACAAAAGATGATAATCTTCAAAATATTAAAATGCACCAAAATAACAACCCAATAAAAATTTAAAGCTCAGATAACGGTGACATTCAACATTATTATTATTGGATACAAGAAGGCGACGAGCTGGAAAAATCGTTAGCACACTGGACGAAATACTTAGTGGTATTTCGTCTGTCTTTTCGTTCTGAGTTCAAATTCCGCCGAGGTCGACTTTGATTTTCATCCTTTCGGGGTCGATGAATTAAGTACCAGTTGCGTACTGGGATCGATCTAACCGATTGGCCCCCTCCCCCAACTTACAGACCTTGTGCCTATAGTAGGAAGGATTATTATTGGAGGCAAAGAGCTAGCAGAATCGTTAGCACGCCGGAGAAAAATGCTAAATAGTCCATCTTAACGTTCTGAGTTCAAATTCCACCGAGGTAGGCTTTTCCTTTCATCCTCTCGGAGTTGGTACAATAATTACCAGATGAACACAGGGTCGATGTAATCGTCTCAACCACGGAACTTGCAGGCCATGTGCTGACATTTGACGTCATTATTATTATTGGGTGCAAATATTCGAGAATTACTAAGGGACATTTTAGAAGAATAAATTACGGCAATGGAAACAAATTTGGGTAAAGAGTGGATGAGTCAGGTATTTATTAAGTCGGGAAATTGGAATCGGCTTTGATGAAAGAAGAGACCGGAAAGGGAAACTGTATCAATCTCTATCTGTAGAAATATGTACATAATGTGCCTTTATCAGAACATTCACACAAGTAATGTTAACATAAAAGCTGTATATAGAATGATATACACATATTGATACACATACACAAATACACATACACACACACATACACGCAGGCACACACACACAGACGCACGTGCTTGTTTACACTGTATGTGTATACAGTAATCCCTTGCCATATCGCGGTCACATATCGCGGTTTATTATTTAAGCTTACGTCGATTCCTCCGTGGTGTTATTTTGCATTTATAATAAAATAAATATAAACAAATTATAAAAACAAAAAAAAAATATGCAGTACAGTACTGTTTCTACTTCGCGGATTTTCACCTATCGCGGTGGGCTTTTGGAACGTGACACCAACGATAATCGACGGATTACTGTATGATATTTTCTTCTCGCTGCATTATTCCGTACACAGTTTTCAAATCTGCTTGCGTTCCTTTTATATTCTCTGCGATCTAACCATTATTTCGCTATTAGTATTTGCAAATTCTTTTCAACTACCTTTCCTTATTTTCCATTTTGCAATAGTTTTCCCTCATCTTTTAAACAGCCAAATTATATATTCTGCATCACAAGTAGATACTATATCTCTTTCCAATAAAGTTTTTATCCAAAATGTTAATCTAAAGATTTATTCTAGTACTCAAACTATTTCTGTTACTATTTGTCAATGCAATGCAGCATTATATTGCTTTTGGTTTATCGAAGTTCATCGTTAAAGAATGCTTAGTGGCCTTTCGTCTGTTTTTACGTTTTGAACTCAAATTCCGCTGAGGTCGACCTTGCTTTCATCCTTTCGTGGTCGATAAAATAAGTAGCATCTGGGCACCAGCATCCAAATTGCTGGCCTTGTGATAAAATTTAAAATCAATATTTCATACTTAGAGACAGGCCGTCCTCAGATAGAAAAGTAAAATATTACAGTTCAAGGAGAATATTACAGTTTGTAGAAGAAACTTTAAAATTATAATTTTTAGATTTTATATCTATTATGCAATGGTTACCAAAATGCCAGTCACCGGTAATTTGGATATTCCGCACACTTTTAATTCTTGATAGAAGCCTTTTCACTTACGCCTACTGCTGGATAATTTATGTACATCCTGATTTTAAAATTTCTCCTCAAAATATATAGCTATCAAGATAAAAATAATACAAAATCGAATGCTGGCAAATTGCCAGGTTAGTTAATACATTATTCTTTTTAAAATTATAGAGCAATAAACACTTTAATAATTACATTTTGAAAACAATTGAAATAAATTGTTTTGCTTTCGAACCGTCTGTTTGCCTTTTATTGAATCAGAAATAGGGAATGTATGCTATAAAATTGAATATTGCGAAATTTGTTAATAATTTGCTGCAGATTTATAAATCATTATTTGTAATTAATAGTAGCAGCACCAGTTTTATTAAAACCTCTTCATTTAATCAAATGATGAGATTACAGTTACATAAGTATAATCTATATACAACGGGACTGCGTAAAATGTATATGCACACTTGTTATATATATTAACGGATTAAAATTAAATATATTCTACTGAGAATGTAAATGTACTATGATGGGAAGTTATTTTGTTCAAAGACTATTTTGGAGCTAAAAAAACATAAGGCAAGATGACAGAAAAAATTGCTTTATAAAGTTGGAATAAATTCCTCCTAGCACCGAATCTCTCTTCCAGAAATTGAGTGAAAGATCCCCCGTTTGAATTTAGGCCAAGAATATCTCATTAAGGAAAAAATATATAATAGTGCTAATTGTATGAGAACTGTATTTCTTTACTTTTCTATGGTTTTTGGCATCTTCTCAAACTGGCAGAAGGACAACTGATTGTACTCGAATATATTTGAATATTTCTTGATGCTACTAGATAACAAAAAGCAAACAAAAAGACAGAAAGCAAGTAGAAAATATATTGATTTGGTCTTTTAGAGCTAATTGTTAAACGTGGGTAGAAGAACAGAGGAAAATGCATAATGTAATCAGGTGAATGAGGATTAAACATTAGAGGCTTTACAATAAAAGGAAAAGTTTGTTTTTGATGTGGTTGGATGGAAGTGTTTCTTTGATATTATGCTCATACAATACACACATATATATGTATTCAAAGATACACACACAATTGTATTTATGTATATTTGTGTGTATCTATGTCTGTGTACAGAGATACAAAAGGAGACAGAGACAGAGGGAGAAACGCTGAAGCGGACACAGCCACGTGCTTCAGAAGTTCGACGTGGTCGCTGATTCGGTGCTTCACTGTGACGTGAGTGCGTATCTGTCCACGTACGTATGTATGTATGTATGTATGTATGTATGTATATATATATATATATATATATATATATGTATATATATATATATATATATATATATATATATATATATATATATATATATATATATATATATATATATATATATATATATATGTGTGTGTATATATATAACAAATGAAAGACAGAAGATGGAATATACGAGAATTTATTATTAATTACAACGATTGTTTCGACACATCTAGCATCGATTCCTCTTGGCTGGGACACTCAACAACTGGTTCAGGACCATCCAGTGGTGCATATGTATCTCGTCGGGTGATAAATAAATAAAAGCAACTCGTGTTAAAATGACTGTTCTACAATGTAACTTTCCGTTATGTTGAGAGAATAAACAGCCAGACGGAGTAAAAATCTTCATATATATATATATATATATATATATATATATATAAGATCAAAAATAAAATTACAGATGACAAAAAGAGAAACAGACACGTAATCCAACGAGAACGTTGACATCGCTTGAAAATTAGCATTTGTGTTTATCGTCTGTATCTTAACAATGGGTCTAACTGAGATGCTTGGAATAAATATCAGACGTTGGAGTATATAGAATAACTTGTAGATATCGTAAAAGAACCTTAATTGTGTAAACTAACTGTTTTATTCTATAGAAACTCTTTAGCGATGTGTGTTGATATAGCAGATTTTATTATGTGATGCGTGTAAAAGCTATCCAAGCTGAAGTTCATAGTTTTTTTAACTAGAACACATGTGTTAAAAGTTTGGAAAATTTGCCAAGTCTATCAGTTTCTTATTTGTAGGAATTCATTAGATAATCTTATGTCGTATCTGTCTGGTAACTAATTTGAAGGTCTACTGGCCGAATATGATCTCGACCAGTAGACCTTCAAACTTTTTCGTAAACATTTAAGTTTGAAACACCTCCAATTTCTTTTCAATACTTTCGGTTGTTTTCCAACATTCGGATCCTTGGAGGAAGATTGTAAATATGTTGATTTTGTAAAATCGTATTTTGGTCTTCTTGCTTAGTATTAATGATTTCCATATTAAGTTTAACGTATTGAATGAGACCAACTGTTTATAGTTTACCACAAAACAGGCAACTTTTGGAAATATTCTCATGGCGAGCAAAACTATAAAATAAAGAGCAGGCAACGTATAACGGTTGCAAAGAGAAATATGAACGCTGACGTAAAAATCTAATACTGAAATTTCAGATTCCAGCGTAAACAGTCTGCTCACTACAACATGGCAGTACCACAAGCTGCCAGTTCGCTCACATCGCTTGAAGCTCTTGCTTGATGAGGCAGGGATCATCCCAGGTTAATGGTCCTAAGGACGTCATCATGCTCAGAGCCGACCAGGTCCACTAGTATTCTCCATCACGGGCGGTCCCGTGCCAGCTTCTCTGCATTTACCAAAGCGGGATTGATCTGCGGTTGATCTCCATGGTCAGGTCTCCATTCTTGGTGACTGTGGAGCCTAGATTGATGAAGGAACTGGCAAGCTCCACGACAAAGGGCCCAATATGGAGGAAGGAAAGTCCGAGTCGTCTTCGCCCAGCTCGCCTGAAAGTCAAGCATTGCCGATTCTTCTTTGTATATGGTCAGTGCACCCTTGAGCTGGTCGATCGAGTTGCTGAACAGGACGGTATCATCTGCATGAGAAGACGTTATCCTGAAGATGAAGAATACAAGTCTTGAACGATTGAGATATGAATTTAAGAAGTTTATTATAATACTAATTCTGTTGAAAAGACAAGACATTTATACACACGCGTATTCAATATAACATTTTAAAATATTCAGCAGAACTCCCACAATAAGTTCATTTACAACTGTATGTATTAAAGTATTTGTGGACATACGTTGTATTTCTTGATTTTCTTTAATTGAGATGGAGACCCGCCAGTGTTTCTACACGTCTCAATGAGATGTATCTATGTTTGAGAAGTTTTGTCGCTCCTTATCTTGTTTGTAGTTACACCCTTATCTTCAGTTGATTGTTTCTTACGCTTAACTCTATTATATTTTTGCGAAAATCGATTAACTTGTTTAAAAGACGTACACTAAGTATAACCGAACAAGCTATATGAAATACACAATACACGCAAAATCATATGTTGGGTTCTTTAACTAGTTGCACACACATTTGCCATACTAAAATGAATTTTGCTGGTCTCTCATCGCAAACATCGTGTACGATCTATTAAATATCAACTTTCATTTCATCATCTGTTGCCAATTTTTCACTTCCACCCATTCATATACAGCAGTAATTTACCTGCTTTGTTATATAAATTTTCTGTTCTCTGCTGTGCATTTCCTATCTATCCGGAAACAATCTAAAGTAATCCCTATTGAACATCCGTTAAAAGGGACACGCATGCATAAGTAGTACGTCTATGTCGTCTGCCATAGGAGATATCCTCATTATCACACGCACACACGCACACATAGGGTGAGAGAGGGTGAAGGGAGAGGATAATACGTTGAGGACAAGGAAGATAATGTGTATTGACAGTTTATTGCAGATCCTCAAAAGTATGTTATTAGGATATTCATTTGAAGGAGGCCATTAGCATATTCCTATCATGTGCTTGAATGCGAATTAGTTATTTTATAATGAATTTCCTTCTGACTATGAAATTGCTTGTCAACATACGTCGTTACTCAATCGATAAACTGCCAAACTTCAATGGGATCAATAGAAATTAGCTTTTGGTGCTTTGTGATCAGTAAACAAGCGAATCACGTGTAAACTGGAAAATGCTATCATGAGTATGAAAATAACCTCCGAGGGTTTATGAAATATAACTTATACTATTTAAAATTATTACCAAATCTTGAAATATTTGTTGAAAAATATTTTGTATTGATGGCCATATCACGTTGAAAACATCGGTTCTCGTCCGATCACCGAAGTTAAGCAACGTCGAGCCTAGTGAGTACTTAGATGGGTGACCGCTTGGGAAACCTAGGTGCTGTAAGCGTCACACACTATCTAGGCGCAGGAGTGGCTGTGTGGTAAGTAGCTTGCTTACCAACTACATGGTTCCGGGTTCAGTCCCGCTGCGTGGCACCTTAGGCAAGTGTCTTCTACTATAGCCTCGGGCCGACCAGTCTTGTGAGTGGATTTGATAGACGGAAACTGAAAGAAGTCCGTCGTATATATGTAAATATGTTTTCGATGTTATTATTATTATTATTATTATTATCATTATTATTATTATTGTTGTTGTTGTTGTTGTTGTTGTTATTATTATTATTATTATTATTATTATTATTCAGGTCACTGCCTGGAATCGAACTCGGAATCTTGGGGTTAGTAGCCCGCGCTCTTAACCACTACGCCATATGCCCGCGGGCATCGAAAAATACCTTACGAATGAGAACTCAGGTTCGAAATTTCTCCAGGACACCTGATGAAAGCTGGAGGGTATATCAACCGAAACGTTGTGTTAAAAACAAGCAAGATGGGGACAAATTTAAATGACGTACATAATTCCTCATCTCTTAAATATAGAACTGTATGAAACGATAGACCTGTTATACAATTTTTAAAAGGTACAGCATAGCTTTTGTCAGGACAGCGTCAAAGTCCTGCTAGCTATTATACGAGAAACCTTGAGTGGAGGAAGATAAAAATAACATTACTTGCAATGTTTAATAGAGAAAGCAGTTCGGCAGAGAATACTGATATGACCTGAGCAATGAAATCGTGGCAGATAAAAGTGAGGCTGAAAAGTATTATTGAACTTCAAATTTTATAGAAAAGACTTTTGAAGACATTACATATATATTTAGAAATTATCGAATATATGTTGAAATATTTATCCTAATAATAGATTACACTAAACAGCACAAAAGTATATAATTTTCAGTCATGTTTATTGTTTTAAAAATACGTAAGTTCGTTTTCATAAGATAAATAAGAGAAAGTTTCATAAAAATCAGCCTATCTATCTATCTATCTATCTATCTATCTATCTATCTATCTATCTATCTATCTATCTATCTATCTATCTATCTCTCTGCCGTCCGGGATCAAACTTGTGCAACTTCCAAACGACCAATGCGTTCTATAGAGGACTAGTGGAGGGGAGGTCTGACGACACTCTCGGGGCAAACCTGGGTGTCGACGAGAAATTCTTAACCCGCCTTTTCAAGACGACGTTCGGGCCGGGGCCTATGGATAATTTCCAGAGATCCCTGGCTTGGCAATGCTATCGAGACGCACTACCAGTTCGAGAGAAGATCTACAGACACGGTTCGAAAACCACCGGACCGACCTGCCCGAGATGCGGTCAGAGCGACGAAACCGTTCTGCACGCACTCGTGCAGTGTCCAGATATTTCAGAGCTGTGGACCTTCGTCGAACGGCTGTTGTCGCGTGTGGGACGAGCCCACTTATCAGCCGAGTCTATCGTGAATATTGTTCCGCCACCTTCCTTTAAACGGGAAGGAAAAACGGTTTTTGTAACACTGATAGCTATGACAAAAGAATGCGTGTGGTGGACGCGTTTGAAAGGTCTACAAACAAACACTTTCCTCTCTGGTCAATCCCTCGTCAACTTTTTCAAGTACCACTTGAAAAGGAGGATGAGGATAGAGAGGAAGGTGTTGTCGAATGAAAGTTTCAATAAAAAATGGGTAAATGTGGCAAGAATGGTAAGAATGAAAGACGACACCATTTTAAGCATAGACTTGTAACAAAAAGAGACAAAAAGAGAGAAGGTACTTACTTTCATGTACCTTTAAAAAAAAAAAGCCTGAGGTGACCGTGGTCTTTTCCGTAGGCTTTTCTCTCCACGGATAAACCTAATCTGTTCCCCGTTTTTTTACATCGACTGTGATACACGATCCCTATTGATCGCCCCCCCCCACGTTTTTTTTTTTTTTTTTTCCCGCGATCCCTTTTGATCCAAATCATTCCCCCCCCCAAAAGCTCTACTTTGTAATTTGTCCATTTTCTGTATTTAGCCCTGTGTGGCTATAATAAAAAGATATCTATCTATCTATCTATCTATCTATCTATCTATCTGTCTGTGTATCTGTCTGTCTGTCTTTCATCTAGTACACTACTCAAACAAAGTCTCCGTTAGCTTCGTTAATCTATTATATATGCAAGAAATTGACGTAAGTGTAAATCCCTGTAAACTGTGTCTGCAACTAACATTAGCATTTTCAGGAAAATAACATTTATTATATGCATTGTTTTAAACCAGAACAATTGAATAATAATAATAATAATAATAATAATATATATATATATATATATATATATATATATATATATATATATTTTAAAGTTTCAGCTTAGAGCTGCGGCCATGCTGATGCACCACCATATATATATATGTCTGTGTGTGTGTATGTGTGTTTGTGTGTGTGTATAAGATGGACTCTGTTGTGAACGAACTATCTATCTATCTATCTATCTATCTATCTATCTATCTATCTATATATCTATCTATCTCTCTATCTATCTATCTATCTATCTATCTATCTATCTATCTATCTATCTATCTATCTATTTATCTATATATATATATATCTTCTCTAATTCCCTCTCTCTCCCCCACCTTCACCATTTTCTGCCTGTCTCTTTGTCCCCTCTTTCTCTTTCTCTCTCTCTCTCTCTCTCTCTCTCTCGTTGCTCACACGTGACCATCGTCCACTTTTCTTTTCCTCAGGTGACCATCTTTCTTTTCCTGCACTGACGTTTTAACGAACGGACGTGTTTCTCTCTCTCTCTCTTCTATCTTTTCTTTTGTCAAAAAAAATTTTCTCCCAGCGTTCACTATTTTCCTCTCGTTCTGGTCTTTTTCGTTTTCGTTCGGTTCCCTTGTATATCTCCACTGTCATTTTTTTGGTTCCCAACTTTGACCCACCAAAAATCCTAAATTTTATTTTAGAATTTATAGGAGTATCTGTCTTTGAAGACTCATATTGTCGTTGAATGCTCGAAATGAGTAGATAGACAGCCGACAACTGATGAAGGACCCTTTTTCTGTGTTAACCTGTCCTGCTTCCCTTTTTTTTGTCGTTGTTTTATGTATTACACTCATTTCCCTCATTTTTTTTTACGTTTTTCATGTTATTTGCACTGTTGGTGACGTTCTGTATCCATATATGCATATATATGTATGTATGTATGTATGTATGTATGTATGTATATATCATTTATTATTCATTATATATATGTATATATATATAACTATTGAATATTCAGAAATCAATACTGATTTGAATCTGATGAGCTAGCTTCCTTTATCTGAATACATTTGTATTGTATAATTCGAAACATGCCTTTTAGTAGAGACATGTAAACATAATTTATTTTACATTGAAGCTATTATTATATAAAGAATATGTGAAACGGCCGTTATCCTGAGGATGACAAGTGCTTAAATAAATCTATTCACTTCTCATACCTCTTGCCTTGTCACGGTTTATACACACACACACACGCCTGTCTGTGGTACTTTGAGGAAGACCAAGTATAAATAAGTTTCTTATCGAAAGAAAACTATAAATCTTTGCTACGAAATTGCCTCACATAATCAGGAATTAGCAGATATATGAATATTTATACACAGGGAAAAAGAATCTACGCATGGTATTCAAAATATATACTCACCTTTTTTTTACCGGCGTGTTCTTATATAATGCAGCATCAAATGCTTAGAAATTTGGTGTGAATTTTTTCACAGTCTACCCGCTTATAGGTCTTTATTCCATACAGAAATAATCACTTTCTCATCACAATATTTCATCTTATTTCAACTCAAATTAGGTTTTATGATGTTATATGTCTTCAATTATAATAAGGCGGTCTAGATAAGTTTCATTTCGTATAGCATTCACATATAAATGGAATGGTAGGTATTGATCACAGCAAATTAAAAATTCGCATACAGTTTTATATATTCTTTTATTCTTTAATTTGTTTCAGTCATTTGACTGCGGCAACGCTGGAGCACCGGCTGTTTAGACGAACGAGTCGACCCCAGGACTTATTCGTTGTAAACCTAGTACTTATTCTATTGGCCTCTTTAGGACGAACTGCTAAGTTACGGGGACGTAAATACACCAAACCTGGTTGTCAAGCGATGATGGAGTAGGGAGACAAACACAGATACGCAAACACACACACACACACACACACACACACATACACACACACACACATATATGTACAACAGGCTTCTTTAAATTTTCGTCTACCAAATATACTCACAAGGCTTCGGTCGGCCCGAAGCTATAGTAGAAGACACTTGCCCAAAGTGCCACGCAGTGCGACTGAACCCGGAACCATGTAGTTGGTAAGCAAGCTACTTACCACACAGCCAGTCCTACTCTCTCTCTCTCTCTCTCTCTCTCTCTCTCTCTCTCTCTCTCTCTCTTACTATATATATATATAGATATATATATATATATAATTAATAAAAACAGCTGTTGGCAACGTTAACCGTAAAGGAAAATTATAGTCGTTAATTAATTTGACTAAGGGTGCGAATAGCACTAACATTGCTAATAATAGGAGCTAAAATGCTCCAATGATATTACAAGGCACATGACATATACTCTAATAGGGGCTGCAATCGCCTAGACCACTAAACCCTGAATTCCTTAGCCGACCTGCCAGTTTCGGCTATTTCCGTAGCCATCTTCAGTAAGACCATCACGTTCGGTTGATTTCGGGCTACCTATCAGAATATATATATATATATATATATATATATATATATATATAGTAGTCCATCCCACTCAAAAGGTCTCTGGATAAGGGTTGTTTAAGGATGGTGTACAAAGCACCCATGTTTCCAGTGGTGAATTATCCAAATTCCAAAGAATTCTTCTCAACACATGGCTATGATGCCCCACCGCTACTTCGGCTCGCGATCAGGGATGCACACACATATATATATATATATATATTCACCATAAACTTCTATGGATGATTTAGAAGATCGATAATGTGTTTACAAAATAATAATAATAATAATAATAATAATAATAATAATAAAAGGAGCCTTTTTGAAACGTTAAACCGTAAAAGAAAATTATAGTCGTCAATTAAACTTGACTAAGGAAGTGAATAAGACCTACATTGCTAGGAATAGGAGCTAAATTGCACCAATCTTGTTATATATATATATATATATATATATATATATATATATATATATATATATATATATATATATATATATATATATATATATATATATATATATATATATATATATATATATATATATATATATATATATATATATATATATATATATATATATATATATATATATATATATATATATATATATATATATATATATATATATATATATATATATATATATATATATATATATATATATATATATATATATATATATATACACGCACACATAAGTGACCACAAAGGTGTCGGGCTGGCACAGTCTTTAGCACGCTGGGTTACGTTTTTTGCGTCACTTCGTTAGCCTCTAAGTTCTCGGTTCAAATTCCGCCGAGGTCAAGTTTGCTTTTCATCTAAGTACGAGTTAAGCACTGGGGTCGATGTAATCGTCCACTCGCACTTGCTGGCCCTTGTGTCCAAATTTGAAACCAATATTAACAGCCGTTAATTAGCTATTTAAATATGAGATGACACTGTTAATTAACAAACGCACACACATACACACTCATATATCTATCTATCTATCTAGCTATGTATCTATCTATCTATCTATCTATCTATCTGTCTATCTATCTATCTATCTATCTATCTATCTATCTATCTATCTATATATATATATATATATATATATATATATATATATATATATATATATATATATATATATATATATATATATATATATCACAACAATAACTCGCGTGAAATAGTCTGGAGTCTTGGTTAGTAGCAATGAAATATGCTAATGACGAATTGCCAAAAATTGTACAGAAATTTGTTGCTAATCTTTTTGAAGATGTATAATAAAGAAAGACTCCTAGAATTATTACGTTATCTTCTGCTTTACATTTAATTTAATATTTCAAGTTTATTTTTTATGGTCTGCTGAAATTATAAATTAAGAAGGATGCAGTTATATTTTTGAAGTCGATTACACACTTGAAATGATACCAGGACTAAATTAGTGTCTGATTGTATTTATTGAAAATGTCTTTCTATCCATAACATGATTATTAATTGCAAACGATAGACACATTTAGAGGATGTAACTGCAGACGTATGTAATTGGCATGAAAGGAACTGTATTTGCAATGTCATGATTATCTGTCTCCTACATGATGAGATACTATGTAATAGCAATATGTTAATCTTTCTGATATTATCTCGTATCAATATATTAATCCTATTTATTCTCTGAACAATTGATTTTCTAACGCCAAGTAATGTACAATTTTGTACATCTGTTTAGTGATTGTCTCGTCAATACTTCGGCAAGCACGCGAAGGCTATACTTAACTGATAAAATCACAATGGCATCTAAGTATTTGGAAATTCTCTCCCGTACTTGGCGGAACAATAAAAATAATACTAGCCATTGAGATTGTTTTCAAATTTTGGCACAAGGCCAGCAATATCGGGAGAGGGGATTAAGTTGATTTCATCGACCCCAGTGCTCAGCTGGTACTTATTTCATCGACCCCGAAAGGATGGAAAACAAAGACGACTTCAGCGGAATTTGAACTAAGAACGTAAAGACGGACGAAATGCTGCTATGCCTTTTGTCCGGCGTGCAAACGATCCAGCCAGCTCGCCGCCTAATCATTAACAAATATTACTGTCTCTTCACAGTGTATTTATTTCTAATTTGAATTTTAATGTACCAAGCATTAACTATTCTAGCATCGATATAAATATTGCATAGTGTGCATTAACCTTTAATATCAACATGACATATTGTTTTCCCTCCAAACTAATAATAATATCCATAAAACTCCAAGTATTGTTTTCGTAGCGTTTAATTCCACACAGTAGTTTACCGAATCACCTATAGACTCAGTCGACAGTAGACAATGGCCTTCTAATCTCTTCCGGTCTTTATATAGTTTATATATTTGTAATTTCATTAAATACATTGTTACTAGTTTACTGAACATTCAGTATTAATGATGCATGTCTGAAGTTGAATGTGTGAAATAGGTTATGAAATTGTTATATACTGAATGATAAAGCATCGTATGCCATCAAAGTGACACTGGGGTACAAATATACGAAGCCCAATATACCCATCATGACTACCCGTCTGCATCACAACCACATGTGCGCAACATGGTGATCTCATACCAAGATAAACAGCGCATGACCCTGCAGGTTGGGCCCAGTTAGAACTTTCTTCAGGTCGAGTAGTCCATCCCACTCAAAAGGTCTCTGGATAAGGGTTGTTTAAGGATGGTGTACAAAGCACCCATGTTTCCAGTGGTGAATTATCCAAATTCCAAAGAATTCTTCTCAACACATGGCTATGATGCCCCACCGCTACTTCGGCTCGCGATCAGGGATGCACATATCGTCAGCCACGAGAAGACTTGCTCAACTGGTTAAGTCAGACAACTGATAAGCAAATGTGTGGTATTGAGCAGAATATATGCTGTAGCCCATCTTTTATACCAAGACGAAACATGTGCATGATAACGCTTCCAATCAGTTAAGATCATAAGACATGAGAGCCAGTGTCTGGTATTGCATCAACATATATTTGGCTGTTCCATTATTTTTAATCAAATGATTGTATCAAGATATATTATTATCATTATCATTATTATTATTATTATTATTATTATTATTATTATTATTATTATTATTATTATTATTATTACTATTATTATTATTTATTATTATTATTATTATATGTTGTTTGGCTTTTGCTTTGTATTTGTACAATTTGACTCCAAGTCTCACTCAGAGACCTCAAGAGACAACAAGTTAGAAGTCCAAGTCGGTGTTATGAGGAAGGTGCCATATATTTTGCTTTGCACTGAGTATTGTTCTAGAGGATGTCTGTCAAAACATAAGTAAATTAGAAGTTTCTTTTAAAAGTAATTTGATTATAAGATGATAGTCTGATGTTAAGATGACAGTATTTGCTGTTCTGTACATTTAAAAGTATTTTGACACAGTTTACGGATTAAAATATTTTTGGGATTACATAGAAGTTATTTTACATAGGATATGGGCAGTTCCCATGAGCACTATTTTTTAAATTTCTTCCATTTTTGGATTTCCTGGTATCTTAGCTAGGTAGCAATCAGCCCCTTTTGCTATCATTCTTAGGGCACCTATGACAACAGGTACTGTTTTAGTCTTGAGGTTCCACATCTTGACGATTTCTATTTCAAGATCTTTATACTTGCTCAGTTTTTGCTAGGTCTTGACAGATACATTTATGTCGATTGAGACAGTCATATCGATGAGGAGGCATGATGTTTGTATGAAATCATTCAATATAATGTCTGGCCTATTTTCATCTATCTTTCCGTCAGTTTGAATGGTGAAATTCCAGAGTGAGATGTGGTCATTTTCAAGCACTGGCGGTAGTTTGTGTTCCCAGCAGTTTTGGTCATGAGGAAGGTTCAAGCTTTTGCAAATTACCCAGTTAATATACTGTGCTGTTCTATCATAGCTGTTGAGATACTCTATAGGCGCAAGAAGACTGCACAGCATGATCGATGGTTTCATTTTGTTCTTTACGTATACGAAATGTTGGGCCACTGCCGTTCTTTAAGTTGTTGGCCTGGTAGCTTCTTGTAAGGTAGGCATTGATCTTGGGTTGCTATGATAAGCCCTTCAGAAGACACTAACCATTGGTGGGTAAGGTCTTTTTCAACATCGGCATTATTAGTGCTCTTTGGGTTTTGTCTTTGAGAGGTTTTTCTTGCCATTTATCAGTAAGACTAAGGCAACAGTTTTAGCATGGGCTTTCATACACTTCACTTTATCTGTGCCCGTTTCCAGTACGTCTAATTCCGAGATTTGTTGTATTTGGAATTCACTTACATATTTCTTTGCCTGTTTTGTTACTGAGTCTGATGTTTCCTTCTTTTCATGCTTTAAGACAAGTTTTAACATCCAATCATCAGAGTTTTTCAGGTAGGTGTTTAGGCTTCCAGTTGTGAAAGTTCACGGCGACTCTCTTTTCTTGGCAGGTAAAGTAAAAATATTATTATTATTATTATTATTATTATTATTATTATTATTATTATTGTTGTTGTTGTTGTTGTTGTTGTTGTTGTTGTTGTTGTTATTATTATCATCATCATTTGCTGTACTAATGCTCTTTCTGATAATAGGATTAAAAAAGATATTATTTATACCTTTTTAAAGTAAAATCGAGCGAGACATGCATACGTAAATATAGCACACACACACATATATGTGTACATACATGCATACATACGTAACAACGCGCGCGCGCGCACATACACACACACACAAAGTTATTCAATAACAAAATCAGGGTTATTTGATATTCTGCTCAATGATTTATATGCTATATACACGGTTCAGAAACGAGAATGCAGAGACAGTAAAATGAAATTGAATAAAAAAAATATGTTAACTGTATTTCGTTTACTCAATATAATCGCCTTATGTCAGTGTTTTCACACCTGTGCTTTTATATATCGAAATGTTTACAATTATATGAGTTAAACTATTGCATCATTTTATGAATTTCTCATTTCATGTAAATTATTTTTGTTCAGTCAACATGAGAAATATATATAGGAAACAGTAAAGGAAAAAACATGCAAATTGATTCACGATACATGTAAAGGGTTTAAAATATTTCCAGTTTAATTAATTTAATCGCTCTAGGTTTCCAACAGATATGAGAAAATAGAATTGGTATCAAATACTGTCTTTTATTTCATCGAATTATACATAGAGCATAGCATTGATACACGTCCATGCGCCAGGAAACGGCTTTGTGGTATTTATTTTGATTGTTCACGTACTAAATTCAAAGCACACTGGGGTCCGCTTCACCTTTTCTACCTCCAGGTTCGATAAAATGTAATTTTCTTATAAAGTATGATTTTAAGTATACTTCACAGTATATGGACTTATTCAGAAGTGCTCATTGCGAGCTAAATCGAAGGATATTGTACCCCTGAAACGGCCGTAGATGATATCCATTACCCGAATGCAACCGTATCTGTATATATTATTTTATTTACCTATTTACCTATGAATTTTAAAATTTTGAACTCTGTCTGTCTGTCTGTCTGTCTGTCTGTCTGTCTGTCTGTCTGTCTGTCTGTCTATCTATCAATCTATCTATATATCTTTCGATAATAAAAACATACACAGGGGCACATATACATGTATATATATATGTGTGTGTGTGTGTGTGTGTGTGTGTGTGTGTGTGTGTGTGTGTGTGTGTGTGTGTGTGTCTGTGTGTATGTGTGTCTGTCTGTATATATATTTATATATGTATATATATATATATATGTATATATATATATATATATATATATATATATATATATATGTCTGAATCTATTTTTGTTTATGTCTGCGAATTTTACACCAGCAGATGTAACAAATATTTAATAAATATTGAACTTAAAATATGGAAATATAAAAATTCAATAATAAAACGTACGAGTAGTCAAGGGAAATATTTTCTAAAAAAAAATAGATGACGCAATAATATAATATAAATTTCACTAGAAGAACGACGTTGCCAAGATCTTGATACAGTCATTCGATAAAGAAAATAATAATGAAACACCCCAAAAAATTCTTAATTAAAAAACATAAAATCGGGGAGGGAAACAATTGCTGCAGAAACCGAGAATACTTGCTATAATTTAATTACTATGGTTTTGTGATTTTTTCCCCCAATTTTGAACAGTTTTGTTTTTAATTTTAATTATCTTTTTATTTCCGTTTATTTATTTTAGTTATATTCTTATATTTTTATTCTTTTATGATCTGTGCGTAAATTTTTCCATTCGGTTTTGTTTTCGTTCGTTTTATCGATTTTGATGTAATTAGATAACGAAGATCTATCTATTTTTGGGGTGAATAGCTGGAAGGAAAGGAAATAAACATCTGTCAGTTCCAAGAAGAGAAGGAGTCTTTCACTCCTTGATGACAATTATAGCTTCAGGCCACCGAAAAAGACAAGTACCAGGCTTATAGTAAAACTAATTTGTTGCTCAAGATTTTAGAATCATATTTTGAAACTCTTAGCTTCCACTCGGGTATGCATCTTAATACACATGTACCCACAACCCAGACATCTCTATTTATATAGCACGTATATGTATGCAGGTGTTTATATATATATATATATATATATATATATATATATATATATATATATATATATATATATATATATATATATATAAGTATCTATCTATCTATCTATCTATCTATCTATCTATCTATCTATATATATATAAAGAGAGAGAGAGAGAGAGAGAGAGAGAGAGAGAGAGAGAGAGAGAGAGAGAGAAGAGAGATATCTACAGTAGTATAAAATACATTTATAATTAAGGGCATAGAGGGTGCCATGTCTATGCATCATCACTTGTATAACACACGTGTTGAAATCGAGGTTGAAAGCTGACAGAAATTCATTAAAGAATACAGTTAGCCGTGATTGATCAGTTTCGAGATTAGTTTAATGACTTTTCCTCATCAGCAAAGCATACTGGGTAAAATATATGAAATATTTACTCATATACACATACATATTTTATATTATTATAAATCTGCATATATGAATTTACCTTAATAGGTCTATTGCTTTGCCACTGATAAAATTTTTTACGATTTTATCCTTTATCATATAATATATATATATATATATATATATATATATGCGCAAGCGTGGCAGTGTGGGTTCCCAACCCCTTGATTTTGGGTTCAGTCCCACTGAAACTTGGTCAAGTGCCTTCTACTATAGCCTTGGGCAGACAAGAGTCTAGTGAATGAATTTGGTTTTCAGAAACTGAAAGAAGCCCGTCGTATATATACAAGTGCTCAAGACTGCAGCGGCAGATAAATATTCTCTATTTGTGAGCTAACAAGTCTATGAATGTTTTCTTGTAAAGAGATATATCTTAACAATTATCAAGCCTGCTACATTTTTGATGAGAATACACGAGTTTATATGATACTCAACGGGATTTGGGAATAAATAAATAAACATACAGATCATGGGAGATAACCTATTTTTGTTGTTGTCTCGCTTACTTTAACCTTGAGAGGATTGCAATGAACTGCGTTCACCATGGCTTTATTAACTCCTTAATAACTCTATATAAGATCGCGTGTGCACTTTCAAATTTATAAAAATAAATACACACGTATGTGCCGATGCACCTACATATAACACATTGGACTGCAGTTATACTGGGCTTCTACTGTAAATCCATATAAATTTTGATATATATATATATATATATATATATATATATATATATATATGTGCGTCTGTAGGTCTGTGCACACACATACACACAGACACACGCGCACACGCATGCACACGCGCACACACATGCACACACACACACATACACACACACACACACACACACACAGAGTGTTCGGATTGAATTTTGAATTTAATAGTTTGTGTTAAAGGAAAGGGAAACAAAATTTCATCCAAAGATAAAAGTAATATGATGGATGTAGAATTTATATATTTTTTTACAAGGAAAGGAATATACCTTCAGTCATAATTTGATTTTGTTGTCTGTCGTCTTTAATTAAAAACAGCTTTGAGCACAGAAAGGTACCCCTTTGATGCTGTGAGCATTCTGGCAAAATAACTATTTTCCATTTCTACTTTGTTGAAAGCACAATTCATGGAATATAAGAAATGAACATATGAATATGTTTAAAAGGTTAACCATCTTCGTAATTAACTCGATGAATTCTGGTTAATTGAAATGAGTGCTATAAGGAGTGTATATGGTTCAGTTTGGTAAAAAATCTTTGTTTCTCTAGAAAGTAAACAATTATAAAAAAAAAAAAAATAGAGAAAATAAAGGCAACGCAGAAGACGGGAAGAAAGGAAGCAATTAAGAATCATTTATTCATGCACTGACCAATCGGAGGTGCATGAACGCATTGTACTATTCTGAGTTCAGGTACAAACAAGTTACGTACGTAATAATGTTTTCTCTATATAATTATGCATAAATTAAGTCGGTATATATATATATATATATATATATATATAGAACAAGTAGAAAGATATATTTTCTCAACACGTAGATGCTGAATAGTATATATAAAGGATAAAATCCTCTTAAGAGAAGAAAAACTTACCGGCAAATTTTTCTACTATTAAAAGTATTCTATCCTTTATATATACTGTTCAGTTTTTAGGTGTTGAAAAAATATATATTTCTACTTGTTCTACAATACATTTCAATGTTTCAAAAACAAACTCATGTTTGTTTACATATGACGTAGTATATATAGATATATGTGGGAGAATATACAAAAAATAACAACAGACGAGGACAGGTGGTGTAAATAACAAAAGTATATATTAGTATGACGCTCGGGAATACGGAAAGTCTTTGACGTTTCGAGCTACGCTCTTCAACAGAAAGAATACGGAGACAAGGAGAAAAACACGGAGAAAAAAAATTGAATAGTGTTCAGTCAACGGTCAATCATAATAATGGCCGATCATAACAATGACTGACCGGAAGTTAGAAATTCTTATTTCAGGAGAGCTAAGAAAGGGGGAGATAACGAACGGTGATCGGGAACGAGGGGCTGTGTGTGGGAGGTAGACTGCTGGTGATCTTGACGTATGTAGTGTGAAAATGGGGGAAGGGAGAAAGGGAGAAAGTAGTTGGTCAGTTGTAGTGTGTGCGTGGTGTGATGCGAGGGTATTGGTGTGGTGTGCGTGGTGTGATGCAAGGGTATTGGTGTGGTGTGATGTGAGGGTGTTGGGAGGTGGGGAAGGCATGGGTGGAGTGTGGGGTAGAGGTATGGGGTTTGTGGGTAGGGTGGGGTATGTGGGTAGGGGTGGGTGGTGGGTGTAAGGAATTGGATGGGGTGGAGTGGGAAGGTAGAGTAGGAGTGTGTTGGGGTGTGGTGGGATGAGCTTATGAGGGGGTGTTGACGAGGAGGGAGAAGGGGAAGGTCGATGTAAGAGAGGGGGAAGATGGGTATGGGAGGGGAGAGGAAGAGAGGAGAGAGGGTGGGTATAAGAGAGGGAAGGGGGATTGAGAGAGGGGGAAGGTGGGTATGGGGGGAGAAAGAGGGGAAGGTGGGTATGGGGGGAGAAAGAGAGGAAGAGAAAGAGAGGAAGAGAAAGAGAGGAAGAGAAAGAGAGGAAGAGAAAGAGAGTGACAGAGAGGGAAGAGGGGTATGGGGGGAAAGAAGAAAGGAAGAGAAAGAGAGTGAGAGAGAGGGGAAGAGAGTGAGAGAGTAAGGGTGAGAGAGTAAGAGAGTAAGAGTGTAGAGAGTAGGAGAGTAAGAGTGTAGAGAGTAAGAGTGAGAGAAAACCGATATATATATATATATATATATATATATATATATATATATATATATATATATACATACATATTCACACACACACACACACACACACACACACACACACACACACACACACACACACACACACACACACACACACACGCATATATATATATCTTCCATTTTTGCTTCTTTCTTGAACGATGTGTCTCTGCAGTAGACACGCAATATTATGAATGTTATTTATTTTAAAAAGAGTATTATAAACCTTTTTGATCAAACAAAATTCTATACAATACTACAAAGAAAATATTTCGGGTTGTTTAATCAACTATGCTGTTGGATCTTACTGGAGAGCAATTCATTGCAAATAAATGTTATGCAAAATAGGACGCTGTACGGAAATGAAAAGGGATTTAATCAAGACTCTGTTTAAATTAATTAGCTGTAGTCAACTACATTAACAACAGGAAATTATGGATATTAACAATGCATAGTAACATACAAATCGACCAGGTTTGCATTCACAAATTAAAAGGATTCAATCGTTCATTACTTTAACAGAATTTACGCTAACGGAATTATGTAAAGGAGTCCGAATATTACGTCGGTAATGTTACCTCGATCTATATAAAAGATCAGTATATCGTTTCATCTTCTACTTGTTTCAGTCATTAGACTGCGGCCATACTGGGACGCTGCCGTGAAGAAGTTTAGCCGAAGGAATCTAGATCAGTGCTTATTATTCTTTTTAAAGGCTGGCACCTTTTATATCGGTTGCTTTTTCCGAACCGTTAAGTTTCGGGAGCGAAAAGAAATTTACATGGTTGTCAAGGCACTAAGACAAACACAGGCACAAACATTTACACACACACACATATATAAGACAGGCTTCTTTCAGTTTCTGTCTTCCGAACCCATTCACAAGGTTATATCCGAGGTTATACCAGAAGACCCTTCCAAAGTACCACACAGTGGAACTGAACCGGAACCATGTAGTTGAAAAGCAAACTTCTTACCACGCTCCCACTCCTGCTCATATATTTATTAAAAAGTGATTTTAAAAATTTCATTGCTTGTGTGGTGATAATACTAAATTTTTAAATTGTTGAATACTGACATATTTTAAACCGACAGATACTTTGAATCTTCCCATACCAAACAAAAATTGCAGCTCATCTTGCCAGTGTCAAAATAGAAGTACCAGGGATTGGGACATTTTATCGTATCATTTTCTTTGTCATTGCGGGTAAAAATGCATCTTAGAAGAAGAAAAAAAGATTATTTTTGCCGATGGTTGAAGCAGAGATCTCGATTAACGTTCCAGATTGATGCTTCAGTCATCGTGTAACCCTTCAGCTTGTCGACACGCTAACCATTGAAGAACGTACGTTTCTAGGTGAATGGGTGTTTCGAGCTGGAAACAAATACACAAATACTGTGAAACAGAAGTTCAATGAAACTTTACGAAATACTGTTATTCCATATCGTGACACTGTGCGGGATTTGATAAGAAAATTTAGAAACACGGGGTCAGTGGAAGACGAAACACTCATCAATATTTCTGATAAGCTGTTGGCAAGCCCGTCAAAGACCTTACGCAAATTGTCACAGGAAACAGAAATCAACCTAGGAAGTGCTCACACAACAGTAAAAAAGAAATTAAGTTTTATGTTTTGAAAATGATGGACGACACTTTCAACACCTTTTATAAAGTTGTTTTAAAGTCTTGGAAACTCTAATATATTCTTTTGTAGTCTTACATCAGCTTATTTTTTTCCATTTTTTTTCTCTTGTACTTGTTTCAGTCATTTGACTGGGGCCATGCTGGAGCACCGCCTTTAGTCGAGCAAATCGACCTCGACTTATTCTTTGTAAGCCTAGTACTTATTCTATCGGTGTCTTTTGCCGAACCGCTAAGTTACGGGGACCTAAACTCACCAGCATCGGTTGTCAAGCGATGTTGGGGGGGGGGGACAATCACAGACACACAAACACATATATATACATATACATATATATATACGACGGGCTTCTATCAGTTTCCGTCTACCAAATCCACTCACAAGGCTTTGGTTGGCCCGAGGCTGTAATAGAAGACACTTGCCGAAGGTGCCACACAGTGAGCTGAACCCAGAACTATGTCGTTGGTAAGCAAGCTACATACCACACAGCCACCCCTGCGCCTATATTGATTTTGCAATAAAATACTGCGGAGAGACGTTTTGAACACCCTGGCAGACAATTTTCACATTTGACCGATTACTCTCCTTACCTTAAATTTATTTACTTAATATTTCTTAATTCGTTTATAGTTTTTGTTCTAATTATTTATCAATATGAATCTTCTTTACCTTCCTGACTTTGTTATATCTCCGGATCTAACCGGTTTCCCACACTGCTATTGAATTTCTATTCTGATTACGAGACTTGTTTATCAGATTTCTGCTATGAATAAAATAAAATCTCCTTTCAATCAAATATTAACAACTTTAGCTGACTGACTGATTATCCTCATTCATATAATGAAGCCTTCCATTTATTTCCTTATAAAGGAACCAGATAGAGGAAACGACTTTCTCTGGTGATTGAATAAACCGTCAGGTGACTCTTAAAATCTCAGTGAAATCAATTTTTTTTATACATTGTCATATATACACATATATACAAGCTTATATAAGCATATAAATACATATATACGTATGTATATTTATGGTAAGATGTTTGCTTTCCAGGGCAAGAACCCTCTACTAATAATCTCGGGCTGACAATGCCTTGTAAGTGGATTTGGTAGACGAAGACTGAAAGATCATCGTATATCAGACCATCTCTGTCTGTGTTTGTCCCCACCACAACCGTTTGACAACTGGTGTTAGTGTATTTATATATATGAAACTTAGCGGTTTTGCAAAAGACCGATAGAATAAGTACCAGGCTTAAAAATGTAAGTGCTGGAGTCGATTCGTTCCACTGAAGTTCTTCAAGGCGGTGCCCCAGTATGGTCGCAGTCTAAGGACTTAAACAAGTAAAAGATAAAAAAAATATCTATGCATACATAGGAGGTCTGATCAATAAATATCCGCACTGTTGCCAGAGTAACGAAGCTACAGCACACAGAATAAAGCTGCTGGGCATAGATTGACCTTGACCTCTGCTGTGCATGCGCACTAAGTTTTATCGTTCTAGCTCACTTCTGCTCCTTATAGCAGTACTTGGAAGGAAGGTGTGTAGCATGTGATCGTCGCATTGACCACGATAGAAAAAGTCATAGTGATACCTGCTCAGAGGTCTACACAAAGTTGCAGAAAGTGTATGGGGAGGAGTGTATAAACCACTCACAAGTGTACGAGGCGTTCAGCTATTTCCAAGATGGCTGAAAAAATGTCAATATTGACGCGCGTTCTGGGAGTCCTGCATCCAGCAGAACTGAAAAAAAAACATTACAGATGTACGCGCAGCTATGAGGGGAAATCGTCGAATCACCATCTGTAAGTTTTCAGATGATGTGCAGATTAGTTACGGTTCAGTTCAGTCCATTATCACTGAAGATTTGGGTATGAGACGCTTGTCAAAATTGCTTTCAGCTGAACAAAAGGACACTTGGGTTTCAGTTGCACAAGATCTCCTTGATTATGTCGAGAACAATGAAAACGTTTTGGAAGCTTTGCGTGGGCCTGAGAGCAGGTATCGCCAAGCTTTTGGCAAAATTTAGTGCAGATACTCTGCTCAACATTCTCTATCATGGTCAATGCGACGAACACACATTAAACACGTTAATTACAAACACTGTTGTAAACAGCGGAAGTGAGTTAGAACGTTAGAACTTAGTGTGCATGCACAGCAAAGTTCAAGGTTAATCTGCTCGAAGCGGCTTCACTCTGCGTGCTTTAACGTCGTTACTATGGCAACAGTTCGGATACTTATAGATCAGACCACGCATGTGTGTACATGCGCGTGTATGTATGTATTTGACAGTGACATTAGATCTTTTAATGGTGATTATTTACCGCGTGTTCTTTTATACAGGCAAAAGAAGCACTCACACGCGTATACAATGCACGAATACATATATGCCAATATACCTCACATGAACGCAACACAGTGATTATGTTGTCATGCGAGAAGTTGGTAATATAGACGCTCATTATTCGGCCATTCATATACACGAAGACTGTTTACTTGATGAAATTATCACGCTAATTCAATCCTTAGCCGACGCCATTTTGGAAGCTGCATGCTCATCAGTGGTTGTCGAATTTATTCCTGTTGGAGTCATGTTTTGTTGCGAATAATTGCAAAAAGCTATTAGACTTTAAAAACACAAATCTCATATACGTGAAATAACTTTGTCTTAATGGGCTTAACTTAAACATTTTCCTGAATTCTATTTTCCAGCGGGTCAAGGAAAAGTGACTGAGTTAGTTTCAAACGTTTAATCACGTGGAACGACTTTGGAAACAAAGACTAGCCTCAGTAGGAAAGTGGCTGGAATTTTGGAATTGCATGTTTGCTGAGAAGGGTGTCACCAGTGCTATTACGCAAGCGATAGCTTTTGAGCAAAAATAAGCGAAACGTAACATTACGTTCGTTGAAATGCGTTTGCTGTTTATGTCTAATTCAAATGCAAGGCTTTATAAGTGACAGAAAATTATTAACAATATGTGTAGCGACATCGCCCCTAAAACGTGTTGTGCTAGCGGGGCGCTAATACAGATTAACTTCTATAACCGGCTTAAGTATGGATATGCGCTCTTTAAATGAAGCTACCTCTGGTTGAAGTTTGGTTATCCAAGGTGGGTGCTTTGTTAAAGAATCCTAATCTCAGTGGATAAGACATAAGTGTGTATTTGTAAATATATATAAATACGATAAGCATATTTATCAACTATATAAGTATACGTACATGAGTGGGTATATATATATATATATATATATATATATATATATATATATATATATATATATATATATATATATATACAGTGCTTGCCTTCGAAACTCGGAGTAGATGAAACAGGGACAACTGACGAAGGGGTATACTCTTTATGTTGCATGTCTCGTTTCTCTGTTTGTTTTTTTCGTTGTTCGAAAAAAGGTCGTTTTCTATGTTTTCGTTTCTCATTGTGTTTAACGTTTTTTTTTAATGTTCTGTACCCATATACGTATGTATGTATACATATAGATGTAGGTATGTACATATATGTATGGATATATGCATATATTTATATATCATTTATATTGTTATTATTATTATTATTATTATTATTATTATTATTATTATAATATATATATATATATATATATATATATATATATATATATATATATATATATATATATATATATATATATATATATATATATATATATATATATATATATATGTATGTATGTATGTATGTATATATATATATATAGTCATAGTTACTCCCGCCATTTACCCGCCCTTTTATATAGGGTGAAGGCAATTCGTTGTCGCTCATTTCGTCGCCGGCAAATACATCGTCCTTCTGTTGTTGGCCAAGAAGATTTTACTCCTTTCATCGCTGGTTAATTTAGCGCTTGTGAATGTCATTACTATCCAAATCAGAATGTGACCAGTTTCTGTCATTATATTATTCAGGTTTCAGTTTGTTTAGTTTTAGATGAATTCACGCATGCGTAAAAGACAAATATTTCTTAACTCCAAATGTTTGGTTGTTTCTATCCAATCACTGCCGCGAGTTGCTGTCCGAGTGATTTTGAGATGAAATTTCTTCAATATATAACGTAAATAAATTCTCTGTGTAAATAAGTAAATCAATGAGATTAGCTTATATATAAAGAAAAAATCATTTCACTCCGTTACAAAGAATATATTGATGACAGCCAAAGTGCAAAAATTTATCCATGAAGAAGAAATCAGTCAAAACAAGAAAGAGAGCAACAAACGTACCAGGAATGTGATAAACAATTACAATACAAAACATTATAAATTTCTTGAAAGTAGTTTCTCATAACGTGGAATGTTGATATCTTACTTCTTTAAGTTTAGGTTTTGCTTGCCATCTTTATGTGTTCTCGATAAACGTTAAAATAAAATATTTTCATTTAAAATATTTAATATATAATAGTTCTAATTTATTATTTATGTAACGATCTAAATGTTGTACTGCTATTTAACGTACGTTTCTCTGTTTTGTTGTGTTCAAAAAATAACGAGAAGAAATTAAAGAAAAAGGATGGTGAATGAAACTTAACACTTTCTCTGCTTTGTTCGTTTTCGATATTAGATTTTAATTTTCGTTAATTTTCTTTTATATACTTGTATTAGATATATAATATAGCGAAACAGGGGGAAGAAAGTATATACACGAACGCACTACTATTACTATTATACGAGACTCAACGCTCTATATCAAGTGCTCACAGTGAACTGGCACCAACACGGTGATTCTTTATTTAGCCCTTAGGCCCTAACACAGAGGGGACAAAGACAGACCAAGCACCGCAGTGGGGAAAAAGACGCGAAACTAATGAAGTGAAAGATGTATAAAATTAATGACTGCCAATTGTTCACAGTTTTATAACAATGAGACAGTCCACCTTTCGTTACTTGAGGCGGGGGGGTCGGAATTCTTCCACAACATTTTCACTTTATGATATCCACAGAAAGATACAGATTTTAATCGTCAATGTCAGTTTAATTCAAGACCTACTTTAAGCCACTTTTAAAACTTGGCGATATTCTGATTTAAATATTGGTTTTAAATTTTGTCACAAGGCCAGCCTGTTTGTGGGAGGAGGCAAGTGGATCACATCGACACCAGTGTTCAACTGTTACTTATTTTATCAACCATGAAAGGGGGAAAGGCAAAGTCGACTTCAGCGGAATTTGAACGCAGAACAAGAAGACGGACGGAAGGCCGCTAAACATTTTGCCCTGCGTGATAACGATTCTGCCAGCTCGCTGCTTATTCCAACTTTCCTTTTGGTAATAATATTTCATGAGAAATTATCTGGCAATAAATTGTCTAGAGGAGAGTGGAATAACCCATAACAAGAGACAGACTTGTGCTGCAAGAAGTTTGGCAAAAAAGGAATATTTTATAATGAACTATGCTACGTCACTTTCCAGCTTAGAAGTACGAAGTCGTGAGAATACAATTTTAGACAAACATATAAACTTTAAATCGCAACCCTACCACACGAGAATCATTTACTCGTGCACACACTCACTTCTATCTATCTATCTATCTATCTATCTATCTATCTATCTATCTATACATACATACATACATACATACAATTACACATACATAGACATACGTGCATGCACACACATACGCATAAGTTTAACCCATTTATAGCCTTTGTAGACACGTGTATTCATATTTAAAGTAGGCAACATTTCATTGTTTGCGTATGGCATTTTGACGGCAAAATTAGAGCCCAGGTTATATCTATGAATAATTGAATGTTGCCTGTCAAGTTTGTGTCAGTCATATTTTACGACTAAATACAGCATATTTACACACATATATACACACACACTCACACACATACATATATACATTGACATACAAACATGTGTGTGTGTTTACGTGGATAAGTGGTTAGGTGTGTTGTACTATCGATGTATACCATTCTCCCGATATGAACCATTCTGTGATTATTTTAAAACAAAATTATAGTAATCCATGATTCAAGCATTTTTCTTTGAGTGAATTTATATTCTGCATAAGGTGTCTCTTAGATGGACCCTGCACTGACTCTCCATATGAAACCTCTGCGCTAGATTTCGTATTTTCAACATTCGTTTTAACTATGGTTTAAAATTACCACTGTGTTTTAACTCTAATCAACTGTTATACATATACTTTTATTTGTTACAGCCATTTGATTGCGGCCATACTGGAGCACCACCTTTAGTCGAACAAATCGACCCGGGACGTATTCTTTGTAAGCCTAGTACTTATTCTATCGTTCACTTTGGCTGAACCGCTAAGTTACGGGACGCAAACACAGAAACACAAATACACACACACACACACACTTACACACACACACCTACACGCACACACTTACACACACACACTTACACACACAGAGATACACATATACACACACACATATACACACGACGGATTTCTTTTAGTTTCCGTCTACCAAATCCATTCAAAAGGCTTTGGTCGACCTGAAGCTACAGTGGAAGACTTGCCCAAGGTGCCATGCAGTAGCACTGAACCCGGAACCATATGGTTAGTAAGTAAGCTACTTACCACACAGCCATTTCTGCGCCTTACATATACTCACACACACATATACATATACTCACACATATACATATTCATATACTCACACACACATGTATATGTTTGTGTGTGTCTTTGTGTCTATGTATGTGTTTGTGTTTGTCCACCATCACCGCTTGATAACCGGTGTTCATGTCTTTACGTTGTTATAGCCTAGCGGTCCGGCAAACGGAACCGATGGAGTAGGCACCAGGCTTCAAAAATAATAACTGCAGTTGATTTGTTCGACTAAAAAGTAAAAAATCATTGAAGACGTTGCTCCTGCTTCGCCGTTGTCTAATGACCGAAACAAGTAAAAGATGATAAGAATAATGTTGATAGAATAATGATGAGCTTCTTTGAGTTTCCGTCTACCAAACCCACTTAAAAGGCTATGGTCGGCCCGAGGCTATAGTAGAAGTCACTTACCTAAGCTACCACGCAGTGGAACTGAACTCTGAATTTGTGGTTAGGAAGCATGCTTTTTACCACTCAACCACACCTGTGTCCATAAATAATACTGATGATATATAATAGATAATGTGTATAGATAATGTATTTTTCTATTCTGTGAATATATAATAACATCAGATCATCATTTATTCTGTATTTCCAGGTTTAGGTGAACTTGTACAGCTTTGCATATGTATGTATGCATCTATTGTAAATGTATGTACATATATTTATGTGCACACACAGACATGTATATATATATTTGGTTGCACAGTTATGTGTTCAACGGTATTATCTGAAATAAGATGTAATCATTTGTGTAACACGCAGAAAAATATGCAAGTTTCCTTCAATTAACTTCATTGTCAAATAACCCTGCAGCATTAGAAATATCGGGAGAGAAAGAAGGGAGGAAAAGACAGATCATAAGCAACAGAAACAAAGAAAGTGTGAATAAGAGAGTGTGTGTGTGTGTGTGTGAGAGAGAGAGAGAGAGAGAGAGAGAGAGAGAGAGAGAGAGAGAGAGAGGGAAAGAAGGAAAGAGAGGAGAAGTAAGAGTGTGATAGAGAGTCAGGGAGGGAGTGAGAAGGACAGAGGGAGTAGGGGCGAATAGAAAGTAAATAGCAGAAAATTTGCTAAATACAAATTAAATTTGAAATTTCTTTGTGAAGAAGATTATTTTTTCCCTAGATGTGCTATTCAGAAAAATAATAAATACGGTTAGTAAAATATGTACAAAGGCTATTTATGATTTTACAGACTCTTATCTTAGAGTTGAATATAATTATTGTCTAACTAATTACATACAGAAAATCATTTAGAAAGGACACAAATATCAGCACGAAGAGTTTGTAAATATTTGAATGATCTCTTTAAGTAGGAGCTGAATTCTATGTGGAGTGGAGTATCAAACTTCTTGCAAGCACGTCTCCAATACTCCAATACTTCGTTGTTCATAATTCCATTCAGTAAAATTACAACCTTAGACTGCTTTATCTAATGTGTACTTCCTAATCTAAGACATTATTTAAAACAATATTACAGACATTAATGTTCCTTTTCTCGTATGGAACCTACTATAGAGATACCCATTCGTTGACCAGTATTTTTGCCATTAATTCACATATGTCACAACTTTGTTTCGTCTGTAACACCAATCGCCATTTTAAACTGAATTAAGTGTACTTCAATTGATCTTTAAGGAGCAACATTCTAGAATTTGACGCTATTTATCTTATGGTTTATAAAAGTTCTGCTCGTAGACAATGTGACGTAATACACACATATAGAGTTGTATAATACATACCTACACGCATGCACAGACAGATATATATGTATATATTTGCGTGTGTGCGCGCGTAATGTTTATTAGTTAAAAACAATGAAACATTACAGGTGGATACACAGTGTGGGAAAAAGTCCTTCATTCAATATTTTAGTTAATCTCAGATGTATTAAGATTACATAGTCTTTTAGTGGGGTGGCACAGAGTCAAGAGGCAACAATTTGTGTGGTCAATAGCTGGTATGCTCTTTAGTTGCTATCACCTTGCCTCGTAACAGAGATCATATTTTTCTTATACGCATGAATATTTATATATCTTGAAATTATCTCCCTTTTTCAAATGTCTCTAACATTTGGCGTTAGGTTTTTATCTTTAACTAAATAAGAAAATGCAATTCGTTAAGATTCTTTTTGTATGCAAGATTGCACTTACCTGAAATCCATCACTGCCGATCTGAATTATTAAATTCCATACTATTGCTTTTTGGTAATGATCGAAATTTTATCGGCTCAAATTCCTCATAATCTTTACTTGTAAACTCCATTTCCTCTGACCAAAACAGAATTGAGAAAAACTATACTCAACAGATGAGGTTTAATATGGTCAAAAGGTGTTCATAATTATCACTATGCCTAAAGATAAAAATTTTGCTACAAGGAAGAAAATTTAATTTTCAATTACTTGGTGTTATATTTCGTTTTCTTTCAGACCTTTTCTTCAATTAAAAGACAGTTTTCAATTCACTGGCAATTTTCGACATAACAATCAGTCATCGTCACTTATATGAATCAAGAATAAATGTTTCGTGCTTAATAGGAAAGAACAACAATTTTTCATTAGATAATATTTTATCAATCATTTTGGCAAGAGACACAAATAGCAAGCTTGTTTAAATATTATTAATGACCTCACCGGGGTATCAAAATTTCGTCCTCCCTCTCTTAAGATTTTCACTAAGTAAATATAAAAGATTATCTAGCTTAATCAGTTGAAATTTTATAGGGAACAAATAATTCTATTAGTTTATGACATATAGAATGAATGTATGTACAAAGCATGAAAGCTGTCCAGATACAGAACGAACCTGTCGATGACAAATCCTGATGTTTATACATTACAATAAAACATCACAATTTGAATATGGTTATCTTAATATATTCAGGTTTGCATGACCTGATCTGAATTTGTTCTTTGCTAAATCGTTATCTTACCAAAGACATCTCTTTAGTCAACTTATTTCTATTAGTTTTTCTAACAATACTTTCTTTCAAAGGTTATTTTAAATACCTACAACTGTTAATGTACTACTTAGGTTTCATAACTTCTATAAGTTCTATATGTAGAGTAAAGAAGCGCCAGAAATATTTACTGATAGAAATTGTCAGTTTTTAATAGAAATTATGGAAATACATGAATGCATCTTAACACAGTTGAATACAAAATGTAAGCCATTTACAACATTGGCAAATGTCAAATAATAGAAAGCTCGGTCATTCAAAATTATTTAGTTTTAATATATTTGAAGGGAAAGTTTAGGCTTTGCTCTCAGATATTTGGAAAGATTTTGTAAATGTTCATCATATTTATCATAGAGTTTTATACTATACGCAATGTACTCTAACGTTTAAATTCACCTTTCATTAATCCTTGAGGTGTCGAAATTTTCCTCACAACGCGGCGTGGAATTGTATTTGTGAGCAGGTTGTAATGAAGCAATTTACATTCCAATACCTCAGGAAGGAAATGAAAGGTGAATTTAACGGTTTTCTTTATTGTTTTGGGTCTTTTATTATGTAATCGTCTTAGTTTCACAACACAGTAACAGATCAAGTCTCTTTTCAGACATGTGCAATTCCAACATATCTTAAAAGATAGCATTTCATTTCAGTCCTATATTGCAGTCCCTACAATAAATGAAATTTGATATGAAAATATAATGATGTTGAACATATCGTCAAGGGAATTTTGTCATGTGAACAATGAATGTTTGTCCTTACTGTTATACCAGAATATCTTTTACATGATGAATTCATTTCAGTTTAATAAAACAAACACCAGCAGAGAATGTATTACAAAGCTTCAGGTTTCACTTTCAGTTTAAATAATAGTTTAGTTATTAATATTAATTAAAGTTTATTTATTTTCTATGAAAATTGATTCAACACATTAGGAAAAGCAAATTTTCGAAGCTGTTTTCTTTTAAATCTGACAGTTAAATTCTATAGAAATAGATGATACCTAAACCAAAATTCAGAGAACTATCAATGTAAATTTATAAAGTCAGGAAACTAGATATCCATGAGCGTTATGTGATATTTGTTTTTACTAATGAGAACTATAATTAAATCTGCAGAGCGTTTATGTATTGACTCATTCGTAAAACTTTATATGTAGAAATCAATTTTCATATAATTTTGGTAGCAAATAATTTTCTAGCTATTTTATTGTTATTAGTTTATAATAATAACATGCATATGTGAATGATATCTTCATTGGTTACAATCTCCGTCAGATCAACCACTGGTTCTCCCCATCTCCCACTATGTCAAGGACTAGATGTGATTTGCACGCAAGATTTGAAAGCTGGCATCTCTTCGTTCAAATTGGCTCCTGTAATAGATATTGGAAATATATTCCAAAGTCTGGTAGTCGAGTGCAGAAAGCCTCTACCCAGATCTTGGGCTTTGATATTGGATGACGGAAGGTTTCTTGCAGACACAAAGACACAATTACTTGTAAAAGGACAAACCCTCAATGTTGGTATTAACATTGCCCGAATCAAATTCTGATGGGCTGTGAATTGTGTACATTTTAGGAAGTTATTGAATAACTTTATCGATATATTTTCTCAATTTATGCAATTGTAATCCATCTACATAAATAAACAATGTATGTATATATACCTCTCTGACGATATAAAAATGCATACATAAATTCCTTTATTTACATGTGTATATCTCACCATTTTAAACCCTACATTCCTTCATTGTACTGCACCCAACTGATAAAATGTATCAACTGTTTTCTGTAAATAAATTAGAACATCACGTTTAACAGCAACTACACACTCCACACACAACACTAAGATCTCTACAAAAATCAATCTACGACACATTGTACTGCTTTCCTTGCTTCTACTAATTAATAAATAAAGTAAATAAATGCATGTGTGATTAAGATGTTTTAAAACTTAAATGGATACTTAGTATAATAAACATAAAGGGTAACATAATTTATACCTTTGTCAGAGCAAATATTGCATTAGAGTCAGAATAGAGTTGAGAAAATGTGCAGCGAATTTAAAATCGTATTAATATCGTTAAAAATTTACAGGTAATCTTTTCAGTATTGTGCTACAAAAAATTCTATGCGAAAACTTCAGCATTTTCCTATAATCTCACCAGATTCTCATTAAAATCTCTGCTTAAACTGACGTTTCAGTTGACGATAATCCTATTGTTTCTGAGTGTTATTTTACGCCTTTCTGCACATAAATTCCAACTTGATCTCTGAAGATTAAAATCGATTAGAAATTCTTCTTTAGAATTTATCCAATCACAAAGCGTATTTTAAATTTGCACAAATAAAGATCTATTATATTTAATTCCTTTAAAACACTATGTAATAAATGTTTTGTATTTTCAGAAATTCCGATGATTAAATTTATTATATTTTCATGAAAACTTTGATCATGTTCTTCAACAGTAGATGTTATAAATAATTTTTCACAGAAATCGATATGGCGTTTCGTCACATCATTGCTTATGAAAATGCTTTCTGTTATACGTATTCTGTACACAGTAGCGTTGATATAAGTCTATACATTGAGAATCTTGCATTTCCTTTATCCATCAACACCAACATGAGAGACAATGTGCCTTGTGCATGTAAATCTAACGGAATTTATCCATCTCCACAGCTAACCGGAACCGGTGCCGTTTCAAGAGCAACAGTGAGAAATGGATACAAGAAGGGTCAGCCCCTTTTCTCTGACAATTTGTTGAATTTGAATAAATGAAATAGAAAAGTAACATAAGTGAAACTTGAATTGTGAGAGCTGGGACGAATACCCTATGCGTTTTGCGACTTTGCCGATTTATCAATGTTCATATTACTAAATTATATGAAACGTGTAAGAGCGTTGCCTGATGCGAATTCAGCTACGTTATATTAAACGATTCCTTTGAAAAAGGGAACAACTTTTCTGTTTCTTAACCTTTTGTATTACTACCTGTTGTACTACTACCAGGTGGTGCTATTAAGTTAGACATCGCCTGGGTCTATACTGGTCGAAACCTATCAAAATTACTATTTTATAGTCTACACACATTGAAATAAATCTCCAGTAGCTATCTTACAATAACAAATTAACTGTAGATTCTTTCACATTTCGTCTATGCCAAATATAACTTGTCAGTCTCATAAAAGATGCCACACGTTCTCTGGTTCTTTTTGATTGACAGAGTTTGTCCCTGGAACAAAAAAAATATATTTGAACAGTCGCTTATCGCTAATTTATTAAGTACGTCCAATGTATGTTCAAACTATATTGCTTTGCTCTTAGTATTTGACTCCTAACGATTACTGCTCTAATTCACGAACGGCTTACAAATATCTTCCACACTGCAATTGTTGTTGATTTCAGAAAAAAGTTATGTAAGCGATAATTCATTTTAATAGAATACTTTTCGGTTAGAATATGTTTTTTCTTAGACACAAACACGGCTTCGATTGATTCAGGTGGGAGTAAAAATTTAGATCACAACTTATTTTGTCGTTTTTCTTTCACAAATCGACCACTTGTGTGTTACTTCGGCATCATCATTTCATAAAATGTGTTTAATGGGAGAAGACATCAATACATGTGAGAGTGAAAAGGGTGGTTGTGGTTTCGGTTGTGCTAGAAACAGCAGCGAAACTTCCTTTGAATTGTTCACCTTTACCTCGGAAAATATTTACAATTTTTATTTTGTAGCATGGCTTTTAGCGTTCCAAAAAGCCATAACAACAAAACCACTTTTAAACATTTTTACAAAAATTATACGAGTATTTAAAAAAAATTTCATTCAATAAATAATGTTTTTACTTTACGTATACATTAATAGAATAAACTGTCGGTTTTCCAAATAGCGAATTAAAACTTAAAATGAAGACATTAAAAAAGAAAGTGAGGGACTTTACAAATGAAAATGGAATACTTCGCAGTGAATGCAATGAATATTTAAATTTGTGAAGAACTAGACGTAGTAAATGCAATGACTATTGAAATTTGCGAGAAATTACAGTTAATAGATTCAATAACATTGAGAAATCGAAATTACAGGCAATTTCTCAGAACATAAATTTATAAAAATATTTCCAGACGGTCAACCATTTAATAACTGCTTTCTTTTAGTACTTTTAGTAATTGCTACATACCTAATTAATAAGCAGTTTTCTCCATTATAGTATATATATATATATATATATATATATATATATATATATATATATATATATATATATATATATATATATATATATATGTGTGTGTGTGTGTGTGTGTGTGTGTGCGTGCGTACGAATGTATGTGCAAGAGTGTGTGTGTATGTATATTTAAACATATTTCCTAATATATAGAAAAGATAACCCTTCCTCTTTTAATACACTGAGGGTGGAAATAAAGCAACAGACCGCGCAGCCGTTTATATAATTGTATCTCAAATCGTTCTTCTTTGGGCCAGAAAAAATATGCCAAATATTAGAAAAATATATCTACTTAGTAAGACAATTGATAATATATCGATTTAAAATTTTGGCACAAGACTAGCAGTTTCGGGGAAGGGGCCAAGCCGATTACATCGAACCCATTACTCAATTGGTACTTATTTTATTGACCTCAGCGGAATTTGAACTTGGATCATAAAAACGGACGAAATGCCGCTAAGTATTTTGTCTGGTGTGCTAAGGATCCTTGAGAACTGATAATATATCACATTGCAGGCAGGAAAATAAGTTCATCTTCAAACAAACTGAATCGAATTCCAAACAGCCAAAGACCACTGTCAAGTCTCTTTCACCGCACCCACAAGACTCGAGCTTGAATCAGCCCTAACAAACTAGACATGTAGTGTGTATACGTATGGATACAGAATAATAAAGCACACACACACACCACAAAACACTGAAGGATATGCATTGATACGCAAGATAAAAACAAATCAAGGCCCGAACCAAATAACACACGCAAGGACACATGAAATTTTAATTAAAAAATACATATATTACCGAAACAAATAAACAAGCAAATATCTTTAATTAGTTTAACAGACAAATTTAATAAACAGAATGAAATTCCACTCCCCATAAAGAAGCCTTTAATCCTTTCATTATTGACAAAACCAAAATTAAAAACAGATTAGGAAGAACCACTCAACCATAAAACTCAATTTACAATGTGCCACACGCCTAACTTCCTCCATAAACACATATAACTTTAATTCATTTGACAGATAAATCAGAAAGAAACATCACAGCCAATAACAATATGAATAAATAAAACAATGAAACAAGTGCAATAGCAAGGAAAAAGATATACATACAAACGAATCTTTAAAAATTTTAACTTTGAGTAAAACGAAATTTACGCCAGCAACGCCATTGTACCATGACATCAAAATTTGAGAAGAGAATCCCTTTTAATCAAGAAAAGAAACTGGATCAAACATCAAACTGCATTAATAAACTAAGTTTAAAAAACAACCAAATAAATATGAAACCCCAAACGAAATACAAATAAGTGGGTGCAGCATTAGAAATTTTAGAGACTTAATCAACATCTGCCCACTCATAATAACCAAGGCAGAGGCTTAAAAAAATAAAGACAAGACAGAAGAAAGCAGAGATGTATGTATGTATGCATGTATTTCTGTATATATATATATATATATATACATACATATATATATATATATATATATATATATATATATATATATATATATATATACATACATACATACATATATATATATATATATATATATATATATATATATATATATATATATATATATATATATATATATATATATATACATATATATACATATAAATACATATACACATATATACATACATATTCATATGTATTGTGAGGGTGCAAGGCATAGTGGTCGGTGTGTTGTACTCACGATCGCGTGGTGCGTTGTGTTTTTGAGCAAAGCACTTCATCCCATGTTACTCTATGATCAAGTCGGCAACTGACTCATGACACAAAGTGCCTCTGTTTCGATTTCATAGAGAGCGTGCTCAATTTAAAAAAAAAAATCATTTGTGGTTGTCTTTCGGCGAAACTTCTGCGTGATGTAGAACAAAGCACTTCCGATGTGTATTTCACTTGTATAAAAATGCAAGATAAAGTGGGATGAACTTGTAAAGAATAGCAATGTCTTGGAAATGCGTGCTATACCCGGTATAGAAGCTTTCTTAATTAAGTCCAAGACGCGATAGTATGGATACATATTTCGCATGAATAATGGCCGAATACCAAAGCAAATATTTTATCACCTTGAAAACTTACGACGCAATATAGTTCATATAATGATAAATTCTGTGATAATTTGGAAATCTTGAAAACCTTAAGAATCTTGAGAGAAACCATGCAGCCTGGAGGAGAAGTGTTTTGTCAGCTTCAATATCATCAAACTCTTAGGGTACTTCATCAAGATCAGTTTTGAGAAAATAGGAAAAGAAACCAACAGAACCACCATTGTCCGCATTGGGATTTGTCAGGTAGATCACCTCCCGGTTTCATATTTCATAAGTCAAGTTCATATCGATATGGCTTTTGGTGACCCGAGGACTCCCATGAGAAGTCACCAGGTGTAGTGAATGAATTGCAAACATTGGTGAATTGAAGTAATAGCAGTGAGAGTGTGTTGTTGTTTGTCTATTTGTGTGTCTACTAGGACCGGCTTGTTTTTCTCTTTCTTTTTGTTTCTACTGTTATTACGTAATTCCTGGCTATATTGTTTATTTGCCTTGTCGCTGAACATTCATACATCGTCTTTGATGGGAAAGCCCGTCATATATGCTTATATACATATTTATAATCATTATATATATATATATATATATATATATATATATATATATATATATATATATATATTTCTCTCTCTGACTATATTGTTTTCTTGAAATCTTGTTTCTATGTTGGCATCTATTTTTTTTTTGTATATTTATATACTGCAGGATTGTTAGCCAAACTTATATTTCACTTTATTTCTTAATAATTTTTTTCTTATTTTACTATATTTTTTTTCTGAATTTACATTTATCTACCTATCCTCCTTATCTTTTACTACACTCTATATCTAGTCATTCTAGTATTTCTACAGGCGATGTCTGCCGAATGCATCTTTTGTCTGTGTCCATGTTATCAGATTATTTTCTGTTTTAGGCATTTGGTGTTTTGATTCGCCATGAAATGGTCTGGCATGTAGCCTGTTCGTTATGTTACAGCATATATATTTATGGGTGCATATATATATATATATATATATATATATATATATATATATATATATATATATATATATATGTGTGTGTGTGTGTGTGTGTGTGTGTGTATACACATGCATATCTACAAACATAAGTACATATATACATATATATATCTGTTAGTGTTTGTGTGTGTTTGTGTATGTATATTTAGTTATATACATGGAATGATTTTGCAGTTTATCTAACGCATGTTAGAAAATGGAATAAACATCTATTCTCTAACTTCACCTCCCTTATCTGATCGATTTATACACAACCACACACCCACATATGTATACACACACACACACACACACACACTTATATGTATACTATCAATATAAATCTATTGTGCCGATATGTTTATCGTAATGTGTATACCTTGAGTGTTTTATTAAAATTCTGTTAAGCTATACATTACTTAACATGATATCTTTCTAAATCTAGTTTATGGAGCACTCTATTTGATTGCTGTTTTACAAGTCTGCTTTATTCATTTTGACAAATATTTATATTAAGAGTACCGAGGACAGTTAAAGCTTTAGTTGTCAACAAATTATGTAAAAGTTTTTTTCTGTACATAAATACTTGATACTTGAATTTTGACAGCTTCAGGCTTATGGCTTTGTTCCCAGGAATGTATACAAACTGAATTAATTCGGATTTCTGTTATTTATTTCAGGTTGATGAAGTTTCTGTTTGTCGTCTGCAAGACAAAGAAAACACGTTATGATATAACACATGTTTATGGCTCAGTATGACATATATATATATATATATATATATATATATATATATACATATATATATCTTTTTCTGATGCGTATGCTTATATGTACACATATAAGACACATACAAGAAGAGGCGTATTCTGATGCTTTGGAACTAAACACGGGGGCTTCAACGTGAGCCATTCATCGTGAGTTGAAAATGCTTGGTAAAATATCAAAGGTTGGAAAATGAGACCCGAATGATCCCTCTGCAGATACTCGCAAACAATGTGTTGACTGCTGTGTATCATAGCAATCACGTGAGCAGCAAATACTTTTTTGAACAGAGTTATTACTGGATACTGTACCATAATTTCAAGTGAAAACGTCAGTGGTTCAGTCGTGGTGAAGAACCAGCTCAGCAGTTCAGTAGTGACTTTCATCCAAGGTAGATTCTTCTGAGTGTTTGGTGGTATATGAGTGGAATAATTCGTCACAAGCTGTGGGAAAACAATCGAACGATAACAGCCGATGTATATCGCCAACATTACATAATTTGTATACAATACTATAAAAGTATTATAAATTCATAGCGTCCCCCAATCCACTGCCTTCCTCCCAATGCGTCCTTTTTCTCGATCCACACTGCATCACCCCCTTAGACAGCAGCGCCTACCTGGTCCCTCTCAACGTCCACCTGAGTGGGGTAGCGCCCACCTTGAGAACCTATAGAGGAAGTTCGTTTTAGTAATAGTATTTTATTTTCGATTTAGTTTTGCATTAAAATTTTTTTATGAAGTATTCATTTTCGCCTTTCATTTTTGATCATTTTCTTTTCAATTGAAAAAAAAGAAAATATTTTGAATTTTCCGTTTGCACAAATGTCTACATTTTCACTACACTGAACGTTTCTTACAGATGAATGTTTAATTTTCTCTTAGTGCGCTCTCACATGGGTAATTAATGTTGATTCTGTATTTTTCTATGTAATTCCCATTGCATTGTGGGCAGGTGATACAGTAGATGAGATTTTTCGGATTTGCAATTCATGTTTACATTTAATTTCAGTTCTTTCTTACTCTTTAATCTTTCAGTTCTTTCTTGTTGAATTATTTTACACATCATACAACCAAAAATCCCATACCGTGTTTCCTGCATCATATCTTTCTCCCATGTGAATGTCGCTTTTGTTAGGAGTCTTTGGAGATTTGGTAGTTATCTATGACTCTAAATAATTTTTTATTTGTTAACTGTGTCGGAGATCCGAGGATTGATGTAGAATTAGTATTGTTCAGACGAATGTAAGATGTTGTGCATTCCAGGATTAGGGGTGACTACAAAAGGATTATATGTATGGGTGCTTCTTCGAAAGGTAGAGATTGCAATTTGTCTTGCATTGGTTATGGCATGGTTTATTAAAAATTTTGTTTTCAGTATTTTTTTCCCAAAGGTACATATTTTTCTACCATTCTTCCCGAAAGGTAAATGTCACTCTGCTTAAAAATAGATTGAATAATTAATAACTAGGGAAAAGATTGTCTATTTATCTATCTATCTATCTATCTATCTATCTATCTATCTATCTATCTATCTATCTATCTATCTATACATACATACATACATATATATATATATGCATATATATATATATATGTATATATATATATATATATATATATATATATATATATATATATATATATGTATATATATATATATGTATATATATATATATATATATATGCATATATATATATATATATATGTATATATATATATATATATATATATATATATATATATATATATATATATGTATATATATATATATGTATATATATATATATATATATATGCATATATATATATATATATATGTATATATATATATATATATATATATATATATATATATATATATATATACATATATATACATACATATATATACATACATACATACACACCCACACACACACCCACACACACACACACACACACACACACACACACACACACATATATATATATATATATATGTAAGAATTTAAGGATTAGAGAAAACGCATGTTATAATTGCATACTTTATTCGTACATATGTTTCAAAGGATTACAACCTGTGTGATCTATAGGGATCTTTGATATTAAAATTGTAACCTTCTCATCAGGGAAAGCATGGGAATCATCTTAAACGTAAGACATTATGACCAATTGTGAAAACAATAGATGAATAAGGTTATGACTTGATTCATTTATTCTATCAGAAGAATTTTTATTCATTAAGATAGAAGAAATACACATAATTATATATATATATGTATATATATATATATATATATATATATATGTATATATATATATATATACACACATACAGAACCACACTACATCCTGCAACACTACATCACACCACATCACCCTGCGCACACGTACACACCTACACGTCAAGGTCACCAGCCCTATCAACACTTACACACTTACACACTCTCACATACATACATTCGCACGCGCACCTTCGTTATGGGATCATCACCACTTTATTATCTCCCCTTCTCGTTAGCTCTCCTGTCTGCCCACCCCCGTCCAGCCAGCAGCCATGATTGACCGCTAGCTCCTCTTCAACAGAAAGGAACACGAGGAAATAAACAGAGAAAATAAAAATCTAGCCTTGAATCATGAGAATAATCATGTAGAGGAATAACATTCTTAAATTCATATCTCTGCACTCTGATATACTGCAATTTAAATCAACGAATTATCATTCTAAAATAATATGTCATATATTTAACCTGATCTGTTTTCATTCTTACAGACTGCGTGTCTCTAAAGTAAATATATTTCAAAATGATCGTTGCGAGAACACTTCCAAATTTCAAAACTTGTCAGGCTTTATCAATGAAATCTCCTTAAATTTCACATTATTTAGTAATTGCTATACGTTAGGGATATCGTTAACTCTTAGATAATTTCAGTATAAATGCAATGAATGCTAACGATTATTTCCTTGCATACAAATATAAAAAAACGATCATGGACATAATACTTTAACTATGCTGTAAATAATTTCAAAATGTAGAACTTGCAGCAGTTTTTGTATCATAAGTTTAAGATATAAATATGATAGGTTACGTGGTTAATGTAATTTGTCACGAACTCATACGTGCTAAAAACCATTAAAGGAGCGAAAATAACAAAATGGACAATTTGATAGGAAATGTTTATGTGACATTATTGCTACAGGAAAGTTTGCGTTTAGAATTCTAGAGAACTAATTGTAAGTTCCAAAATATTTTATAAGTCCAGATGGCGATAAATGAACGTAGCGTGGAAACATTCCTCGTAAGCGAAATTTCTGCGACTCATTTTCGATCAGCATTTAAAGTAATTTCAAATTTTGCTAAGATATATATACCAGAGAATCGTGATAAACCCCTTCGTCATATACACTGGAAAGTAATCTAATTTTTGCTATAATTGTTTTCGAACTGTAACAAAATCTTAAAAGTGATTTAATCGGAGGTTTAGTGAAATATTTTCTCAGAGAAAACAAATTCATTAAATACTGGTACGATCGATGTTTGATTTTGCACGTCTGTTAATTGTGTTAAATGACACTGTATCTCAAATATACATTATGCCATGAGATTTACATGAAGTATATATTTAACTACAATACAAATATAGTTCCAAAATGTATGGTGTGTAGAACCAAAAGAGATATTCACTCACATTTTCATAGATTTGTATTTGCGCCTGAATTATGATGATTGAAGCACGTTTTGAAATAGAAGCAACTTGGGTTTGGCTCCCAAACATTACATAAGCAAATGTGGGTTTCTTAAAACTGTTTAAAGCATTCAATCAGAGATATAAATTTCAAATTACTACAAATTATGAGTGTCTCTGAAATTGCAGTTGAGAAATTACAGAACCATATATATATATATATATATATATATATATATATGGCAAATAAAAGACGGAAGATAAAATATACGAAAACTTATTTTTAATCACGACAATTGTTAGCGTCTTTCATTTGCCATACACATAAAGATCACTGGGAAAGTGACTGCGCCTTACTAGTAAGTTACTAGGTGTAGACCATTCGTTTTATTATCCATTATATATATATATATATATATATATATATATATATATATATATATATATATATATATATATATATATATATATATATTTATATATATATTGTTAGAAATTCCGAAATTCCTTTTGTTATACTTCTTTTCCTTAAATATTGTGAGTTTAACTACGTTACGAATGTTTCATATGAAGGATTTCAATCTCTTGCTATCTAAAAATCATTATCAAAGATACAGCAAGACAGGAGAAAGAAAACAGACACTTAACCATATTCTTCATTGCTAAATAATGTAATAGAAATATAGAGAAAAAAGAAACAAATGAAGGGGAGAGAGTTGGCAAAAATAGAGAGAATTGTAGACTGAAATAGGGAGGGAATGAGGAATCTAACTCTAACATATCTTCATGATAGTGTAACCGAATTTGCACGGTGTATAGATGAATTTGAAAGGGAAAACGTTTCGTTGCTCACTTTGTGTAATAAAAGAATCATAAATTGGATCTTGTTTATAACTTACATATACGACCTGGCATGTACGAAGTACAGCGGAAGTTCAACGGAAATGCAAAGGAAGTACATTCGACTGTCCAGTAATAGAAACTACGTTGCGTGCAGAGCTTGAAGACAGTTTCTCTACAACACTGAACAAATATTCTAAAAAATAATCGATTGTTTTCATTATATAAAGGGAATATGATTAAAAATGTTTTATCCCACGTCAGAAATGACCTCTTAAATATGTTAATTGGATGGATCCGTCTAATGTAAACGACTTTCATAAATAATTTGTTTTCCACGGAAGAAAACAAAAATCGATGCTCCCGAATTAAAAGATTTTCATTGCAAGTCTATTTAAAAACATTTTCTATTTGCATATATATGAGAAACATGGATTTGTATTGTCTCTTATGCAAAATATATATTCCAGTTCAGTCAGCGAAACACAAGACATGAATATTGCAGGTTACTATAAATAAAATGCATTTACGATTAATCAATGTATTTCGATCATTCATGAAATTAAGGATGAAATCAAAGTAACTTTCGAAAGAAGGCAAAGAAAACATTGAAAGAAAACTAATAACTATTCTTTAGTCATAACAATTAAAAATTATGTGAGTATATTATGGGGTTTTGCGCGTATAGTGTTATATCTATCTATCTATCTATCTATCTATCTATCTATCTATCTATCTATCTATCTATCTATCTATCTGTGTGTCTGTATGTGTGTCTGTCTGTCTATCTGCCTGCCTGTCTGTCTGTCTGTCTGTCTATCTATCTATCTATCTATCTATCTATCTATCTATCTATCTATCTTTCTATATATCTGTACACTCACACACACATACAAACAGGGAGGCACACAAATGCAAAACAATGGTAAAAAATAGTTCTCGAATACTAAGGGTGGACTAATAAGTTTTAGTGTAAAAGCTGCAAAATCCTCACAGAAATGTTGCTCAGAGTTTCACGTTCCCGTTCGTATTCATTATAACTGTCCGACGAATAGGAACGTGAAACTCTGAGTAACAGTTCTGTGAATATTTTGCAGCTTTTATAATAAAGGCGCAGGAGTGGTTGTGTGGTAAAAAGCTTGCTCCCCGACCACATGGTTCCGGGTTCAGTCCCACTGCATGGCAGTTTGGGCAAATGTCCTCTACTATAGCCTCGGGCCGAACAAAGCCTAGTGAATGGATTTGGTAGACGGCGTATACATGTATGTATATATATATATATAACGTGAGAGAGTTAGGGGTTGGGGGTACAACCCACTAAGGGATAGTATCTATCCAGTATACTGCTGGGAGGGTACCCAATTATTGCTACACTAGTGCTATACTAGGTGCAATCAATGGGAGCGGGTAAAAGTGGAGGTTTTACCCAAATATATGTATATATATATATATGTATATGTATAAGTTTTTGTGTCTCTATTTGTCCCCCCGCCACCATCGCTTGACAATCCATGATGGTCTGTTTACGTCCCCGTAACTTAGCGGTTCGGCAAAAGAGCCCGATAGGATAAGTACTAGGCTTACAAAGAATAACTGCTGGGATCGATTTCTTCGACTAAAGGCGGTGCTCCAGCATGACCGCAATCAAGTGACTGAAACAAATAAAAGAATATATTGGAGTAAGCCGATTACATTGATCCAATTACTCAACTGACACTTATTTTATCGACTCTGAGAGGGTGGAAGGCAAAGTCGACCCCGGCGGAATTTGAACTCAGACGTATAGACGGATGAAAAGCCTCTAAGTATTGAGTTGGTGCATAATTATTGCGGCTTCTTTTAAAACAAAACTTTATTCAACAAAAACAATAGCAACATGTAACAAAAACATCTTTAAATGATTATTCCGGAGCATATTCACTATCTACTTCAATTACTGCTTCCCATTTGCGTGGCAGACGGTCAGACCGTGATTTAGAGATGTTTTTGTTAAATATTGTTATTGTTTTTGTTGAATAAAATTTGCTGAAAAGAAGCCGCAGTAATTATGCACCAACCCAATATGTATGTCATCTATCATACACATCTCTTCTCTCTATCTACTTATCTCTACCAGTACGTTCTCAAAATTCCATTCATCCTACAAAACCCCTTTGAATGAACAGCACATGGAATTAATGTCTCCATATTATACATTTGCAATAACAAAATATGAATTCCTACAGGAATTTACATACTATGGACAAAAAGCCTCTCTACCCATTCTACACAACACTTTCCTTGGATAATGGAACTGCAACAGTAACATCCAACATTTATTTTTATTTTTATTCTCATACTCCTTTCTATACTTCCGATATTTCTCCCTTTTCAAAATAACTTCTTGTATCGAACTCTACTAATTCCCTCTATTTAACTCTATCATATCGTCTCTGATGATGGGATATGCTTCATATCACTGAAACAGCTGTAAGACTACATTTCTCTTTATAAATGTACTAGCAATTCCACACTGTTTTGGCTTTGTTGTCTCATTTTATTTAACACAAACACAGACACAGACACACACACACACACACACACACACACACACACACACACACACATACATACATACATATATATATATATATATATATATATATATATATATATCATTCTTTTACTCTTTTACATGTTTTAGTCAAGCAAATCGACCCCAGGACTTATTCTTTGTAAACCTAGTACTTGTTCCATCAGTATCTTTTGCCGAAACATTAATTTACGGGAACGTAAACGCACCAACATCGGTTGTCAAGCGATGGTGGCGTCACAAACACAGACACACAAATGCATATATATATACATATATATATATATATATATATATATATATATATATATATATATATATATATATATATATATATATATATATATATATATATATATATATATATATATATATATATATACGACGGACTTTCAGTTACCATCTACCAAATCTACTCATAGAGCTTTGGTAGGCCCAAATGTATAGTAGAAGATACTTGACCAAGGTGCTGCGCAGTGGAACTGAATATGGAATCATGTGGTTGGTAAGCAAGCTTCCTACCACACAGCCACTCCTCTGTGTGTGTGTGTGTGTGTGTGTGTGTGTGTGTCTGTGTCTGTGTCTGTGTGCTTGTACATGTATATTTGTAAATAACGATAAATACGTATAGATAAATATATAGATATATTCATGTATGTGTACATGTCTATAAGTACACAAAGAAATATAGAGGGATAATGAGTACGAGAAGGAGAGCGAGCAAGAGAGAGGGAGAGAGAGAGAGAGAGAGAGAGAGAGAGAGAGAGAGAGAGAAAGAAAGAAAGAAAGAGAGAGTGCTACAAAATATAGTGAGCAATAACCCGAACTTGTCCAAAGGAATATTAACTGATAGTAATTAATAACATGAAGACAAACATGAAAGCTGTGTTTATATAAGATTGCTGCCACATGTGTGTTATCTTAAGCAGTGATTTATGTACGGAAATAAGAGTTACTTTCTGTTCGTATAGCATAGAGTCGGATATAAACCTGCAATAATTGCAATTAATGAACGTTTTATTTGGTTTGATTCTGTTTCTATATGCGAATGTACCACATAAACGGAATCCTGTCCAGTAGCTAATATTAAAAAAAATCCGCTTCATTTATTTATTGATGGATATATATACAACTGCTTCCAAGAAGGGAGTATTCACGTTCTGATACTGTATTTCCATCCATCTGTTAACCATGAATCAGTGAACTCCATAATAAGAAGCACAACTTTATTGGTATTCTTAGAAATATAATCAACAGAATTCCAATAGCGAGAATCACGAAATTAAGATAATAACACGTCTCTAAAATTTCTGACCGTACAATAATGCAGTCACAATGATAGCTGAAACAAAATATATCACTCAATTTGTCATTTCTGTGTTGATTGTATGAGACTATGGAATGATAGCTATTATAAATTATTGATACGCTGACAATCCAATATTGGAAAATCGAAGTTTTACAAATAAAAAATATTGTGATTCAAAATATAACTGAATGCTAGCACCAATAACAAGTCGTGATTAAAAAAAAAAAGAAGATATATAAATATTCAATAGTTTTTACTTATTCACAGGCGAACAGAGAGTTGAACATAAAACATTAGCGAACAGATAGATATTGCACAACTATTACATATAAAGAAAATATCTGCTTACATATATTTTTCAATCGTTGTAAGCATTCATAACCAAACTTGTAATTCTCTCACTTCCCATCTATCTATCTATCTATCTATCTATCTATCTATCTATCTATCTATCTATCTATCTATCTGTCTGTCTGTCTGTCTGTCTGTTTCACGTACTGTCTATTTCATAGTGATGCTTTTTATAGAGTGAAAAAATACTCAACCTATCACTCAATGCACCTCCAACTTTGTCTAAGTGTATACATTACTTTTACTCCTTTGAAGTCGCCGACGGATTATATATATATATATATATATATGTATGTGTGTGTGTGTGTGTGTGTGTGTGTGTATGTGTGTGTGTGTGTGTGTGTGTGAAGGCACATGGCTCAGTAGTTTGAGCGTCGAGCTTACGATCGTGAGGTTGTGAGTTCGAATCCCGGACCGGGCTGCGTGTTGTGTTCTTGAGCAAGACACTTTATTTCACGTTGCTCCAGTTCACTCAGCTGTAGAAATGAGTTGCGACTTCTCAGGTGCCAAGGTGTTTCGGCTCCTTTGCCTTTCCCTTGGATAACACTGGTGGCGTGGAGAGGGGAGGCTGGTATGCATGGGCGACTGCTGGACTTCCATAAACAACCTTGTCCGGACTTGTGCCTGGGAGGGTAACTTTCTAGGCGCAATCCCATGGTCAGTCATGACCGAAGGGGGTCTCAGCATATATATATATATATATATATTTGAAAATATGTGTAGAGGTAACACGAGTAAGTAGATATTTATGAAAAACAAGAACGAAAGTGCTACTTTCTTAAAATCGCGTACATTTTAATTTTCCTTGTACATGTTTCGGTTTGTGAAAAACCTCATCAAAAATATGTACTAAAATGGAATATGTAAAGACGAAAGAGCTATTAATAAAATTAAATTAAAATTAAAATTAAGATTAACATTTATAGTTTACTTTCCTTTTTCTTGCAGGAGAACGTGGTAATATCCGTTAGTTCTGGTTGTTAATCTTAATTTTAATTTTAATTTAATTTTATTAATAGCTCTTTCCTCTATACATATTCCATTTTAGGACATATTTTTGATAAGGTTTTTCAAAAACCGAAACAAGTAAAAGTGAAATTAAAATGTACTCAATTTTAAGAAAGTAGTATTTTTCGTTCTTGTTATATATATATATATATATATATATATATATATATATATATATATATATATATATATATATATATACATATATATGTATATATATATATATACAAATCTAAAGAATGGAGTAAACGCATGTTATAACTGCATACTTTTATTCCGACATATGTTTCGAAGAATTACAATTTATGCGATCCATAGGAATCGGCGATGTTAAAAATGTAAACTTCTCCTCAGGGAAATGTATGGGAACCAGCTTAAGACATTATAACCGAGTATGAAAACTATATTTACGCAACTTTTTATATATATTCATATATGAGTGTATTTATGAATATGTATGTGTGCGTATATATATATATATATATATATATATATATATAAATATATATATATATATATATATATATATATATATATATATATATATATATATGTATATATATATATATATATATATATATATATATATATAAATATATATATATATATATATATATATATATATATATATATATATATATATATGTATGTATGTGTGTATGTGTGTGTATTTGTGTATATATATGTATATAAGTATATATATATATGTGTATATATATGTATTTTTTATATATATATGTGTGGTTGAGCGTTTACGTATGCATGTTTGTATATGTATGTGTATGTATGTGTGTATATGTATGTATGGATGCATATGTATGTATGTGTGTATATGTATGTATATATGTGTGTATATATATATATATGTATATGCGTATGTATGTATATGTGTGTATATATATGTTTATATGCGTAGATGCATATATATGTGTATGTGTATGTGTGTGTATGTTTGTATTTATGTATTTATGGGTATGGATGTGTATATATGCGTATGTGTGTGTATGTATGTATATGTATATATATGTATATATA
>NC_142929.1:10871862-10919362 GCF_046866305.1 Octopus bimaculoides | reverse complement strand
GTATGCATGTATGTATGTATGTATTTTCGTGTTTTAAGGGGACATTATTCTGCGGATTCTCTGCATTTTGTTTCTGAATATTTAGGCAAGGTAATAATATAACATGGCAGTCCTGGTTTAGGACGAATGTTGCTGTAATTTACCCCCAGCAAACATCGTCTTCAGTTGGCTATACGACAAGAGAATCTAGCACACCTCCCCAACTCAGCTCAAAACAATATCTGTGTATCGCGATTGTTTTGAGCTGAGTGGTGGTGATAGACTCTCCTGTTCGAAAATATAAGGACACAGATTGTGTCGTATACCCAACTGGAGACGATGTCTCTTGGGGCTAAATTACAGCAACATTAGTCCTAAACCAGGACTTTATTTTGCTATAGCCAATTTATTTATTTTTGCCTGTCTCATTTGTAAATAGATTTCAAACAAACTGGAGAAATGGGTCAGAAAATCTTACACTGTATAGTGAACAATAAATTATATTGCTTTAGACATGACCATAAATTTTGAAAAGTGTACTGTCTACAGTCTTTTAGCGGTGGCGTGCACTTAAAAGAATTTGGAAGGAAATAGCTTTTGGAATTAAAAAAAAATCAAATAATATAGCTCCATTTGATAAAACCTATTAATAATATTCAAATGAATTTACAAGCGTAATCACAATATACATGCACACACACACACAGACACACACACACACACACACACATATATATACACACACACACGCACACACGCGCACATACACACATGCCTTTGACATACACATCCATCGATCCATCCATCCATCGATCCATCCATCCATCGATCCATCCATCTATCCATCCATCCATCCATTCATCCATCCGTGTGTATGACGTTTCTTTTTCTGTCTGTGTATGTATGTATGTATCTCTCTCTCTCTCTCTCTCTCTCTCTCTCTCTATATATATATATATATATATATACGTATGTATGTATACATACATACACACTTACATTGTCTCCATATATCCATATATACACATGCATACTCATACGTCACATTAAATATGACTGTTCTAGTTGTGTTATCTTTCCCGAGTTTGATATTTTCATACGAGTTCCTTGCAGTATAAGAGTATAAAAATAAAGCAGTAAATAAAATCAAACTATCGATGTTTCTACTTTAGTTTCTAGTTTCTAGTCTTGTCATAGTCTTGTCATTTCTAGTCTTGTCATAGTTTCAACGTAACAAGTAAATTATCTGAGCAAGGGTTGCTGCTTCCGTATTGTAACCAAAATTGCTGCAAAATTGTAACCAACATTGCTGCAAAATTAGGTTTCCTACTGAGTTGTGCAGTGTATTGCAGTTGTACTTTTGTAAGTGTTTACTGAGTCAGGAAGAGAGCGCTGTATTTGTAAGGCCAATATGGCTGTTGAATTCGTCAAATTACTATTTTCATATTGGACTGGATTGCCTTCGTCCACTGCAGGACGAAGGGATCAGCATGTTCTCTCCAGAAAACACGATTCGATATGAAGGCCATGAACTTGAGCTTGAGACCACACTAGTTTGATGAGCCTACTCTCCCAGCCTGGCTCCACATCTCTTGGAAGAGGGGTGTAATTTTTATACCCATACACAGGAGTATTTAAGTCGATTACAATTTTCGTACATGCAACCAAATTTATATATATCATCGGTTCTTAGTTGTGTATTCGCTATCTTAAAAGCTGGTAGATTGTTGTTAATAACAAATGCTTTAATATCTGTTTTGCAGTACTAAAGATTAGTGACAAATATTTCTTGTCATATCCTACACACATATAACATTAATCGTTCATTGCACACCATGAGTCTGTGTTTTTAAGAAAGCCTAATTGAAGAGATAACAAAATATCTGAACAAATTTAATAGTTGAAATCGTCTCACATACACTAATATGAATATTTGATAGAAAATACGAACATTTGCTCGTATTTCCTTCCAGACTACCTGATTTCCTCTTTGAAATTCGTGTGCCAAACGTCAAATTTTCTGTTACATTAAAGATCATAGTAATTAAATTCACTTGTAATTTGATTTTCTGGTTATTTCTCTTCGCCAAAACACACATTTTAATTGTGGGTACTCTCCTTGTCATGTTGGCATGAGTGCATATATATATATATATATATATATATATATATATATATATATATATATATATATATATATACACACACACACACACACACACACACACACACACACACACACACACACACACACACACACACACACACACACACATATATATATATGCATATGTATAATGTCTAAATTGTCCTACTAAACTAATTGTGCAATTACCTAGTGTAGATGAAAATACAATGTTATGTTGAAAGTGAATGGCTTGGTTTCCTTCGTAAAACAAAGGTTATTTTTCTTTTCATCATTAATCAAGTTGACGACAATGATTTAAAATATTTCCGACAGACAGTCACTTCCATATACTTTACAGATAAATTTTGAACTCAATTCTTTCTTTATCTTTTTCATTTAATTGGACCTCGAATATTATGCATTACTTATTTAGTATGTCGTTGCTAGTTTAAAGTACAGGCTAACTGCAGCTCTCACTTATAAACTAGAATATACAAGAATATAAGCTATGAGATACATGCGCATACGAGTGTTCTCATGTGTTTATTTGTCTGTTTACCTTAAATATACGGTAATATCACCCTTACGCAATATACATATGCATAAATATGTCTGAGAACATGTACACAAAAGCACTCACAAAATTTCTATGTAGCTAATTGTAATGATATTGTTGGAATAAAAATATTCACGTAAAAATATTTTATTTTAATTTTTATTTTTATTTCGGTAACAATATATGATCATAAATTCTTAAAATACTCGTATATCGACATTATTGTTATTACTCTTCCAGGCAGCAATTTTGCGGCGTCGACAGTTATTGCAGACCATTATAAAGTAAACTAAAAATATAAGCACCAATCAAAGTGAACATCCTTTACGTCAACAGATTGTGGCCTTAGTGTCATATTCAAGCAATTTAATATTCCGAGCTGCAGAGAAGTTTCATATTAATAAGATGGAAAGCAGATGTCTAAAATCAATAGAAACATCAATTGGAGAAGCATGATATATCAGATATTATTTGTCGTTTAATGATGGTCTATTTCTGAAATTCAGAGATCAATACAGTATATGGTGAGAGAGAAAGAAATCTCGAAAATATAAAACTATCAGATAAGGGAATATGTGATTTGTTCTTACATCTCTAACTATGTTTTGTGGCGTCAAATAATATACAACTTTTAATTATTGGTTAGTTCATTCGGAAAACATTTTAAAAATATGAACAAGTGAACAAGATAAAAAAAAAAAAGACTAATATAACATGTTTCTTACAGAAAATGAAAAATAATACGAGGAAAATCTATAGTAGTAATGCAAAAATATTTCCTATTGTGCTATTGATGCAAATACAAAATGTTCCAATAATAAAGACTAATGTGATATGTTGTTATCTTGATATAATATCTAAATAAGGTAGCGAGCTGGCAGAATCGTTAGCAGGCCGAGTAAAATACTTCGTCGCATTTCGTCCGTCTTTACGCTCTGAGTTCAAATTCTACCGAGGTCGACTCTGTCTTTCAAATATTCCGGGATTGGTTAAATAAGTACCTGTCAAGTACTTGGGGCGATATAATCGACTGAGCCCTTTCATCAATATTACTGTTTTTGTGCCTAAATTTGAAACCAATATAATCTCTAAACAAAATCAAACACACATACACAAGGTGTATGTGTTGTTAATTCGTCGGGCGGCTGCGCTTTTTTGGCGTAAGTAAATATATTCTGAACGTTCTTGAAGTAAATCACCTGAAAGCAAGTCAGTTCGTATATACTACATGGTTCGTATATACTACATAACTATATACTACAGGGTTTAAAAACTGCAGCCACCTGACGAACCGACAACATACATACACACACACACACACACCTTGTGTATGTGTGTTCGATTCTGTCTATATACATCGAGCTGCTTCTCATTCATATTTGAATTCTTTGCGTGGAATGATACGTTGGGACATACTGGCAGATGGATCTTAAATCATTTAGTATTTAGCTAAGAATAGCCTGGGCAAAGTTTAGAGAGCTCTTACCCCTGCTGGCGACAAAGGGACTCTCACTCAGAGTAAAAGGCAGACTGTATGACGCATGCGTACGAACAACCATGCTACATGGCAGTGAAACATGGGCTGTAACTGCTGAGGACATACGTAAGCTCGCAAGGAATGAAGCCAGTATGCTCCGTTGGATGTGTAATGTCAATGTGAATACCCGTCAGAGTGTAAGTATCTTGAGAGAAAAGCTGAACATTAGAAGCATCAGTTGTGGCGTGCAAGAGAGACGATTGCGCTGGTATGGACATGTGGTGAGAATGGAGGAGGATAGCTGCGTGAAAAAGTGCCACACCCTAACAGTTGAGGGAACCCGTGGAAGAGGTAGGCCCAGGAAGACCTGGGCTGAGGTGGTGAGGCAAGACCTTCGTACATTGGGCCTCACCGAGGCGATGACTACGGACCGAGACCTTTGGAAATGGGCTGTGCGTGAGAAGACCCGGCAAGCCAAGTAAGATCGTTGCCAGTGCCCCTGGACTGGTTCTTGTGCGGGTGGCACATGAGATGCACCATTTTGAGCGTGGCCGTTGCCAGTACCGCCTGACTGGCTCCTGTAGGATTTTCGAGCGAGATCGTTGCCAGTGCCCCTGGACTGGCTTGTGCGGGTGGCACATAAAAGACACCATTTCGAGCGTGGCCGTTTTCGTGCGGGTGACACGTAAAAGCACCCACTACACTCTCTGAGTGGTTGGCGTTAGGAAGGGCATCCAGCTGTAGAAACTCTGCCAAATCAGACTGGAGCCTGGTGTTGCCATCCGGTTTCACCAGTCCTCAGTCAAATCGTCCAACCCATGCTAGCATGGAAAGCGGACGTTAAACGATGATGATGATGATGATGATAGCTGGTTAGATAGCTTGCAGCAAGACCTGTTCGGTATGGGACATTGATAAGTCAAAATGATGACGGAACATCGATGTCTGTCGCTCCGTAAAAAAAAGGGGATTTGATGTGAGTTGTCTCGCTTCTCTATGACTTACTTTCAGGTGTTTTACACCAAGGGAATCAAAATTATATTCTTTTATACCTAAAAAATGCATCCGCCTGACGAACGAACAGCACACACAAATTGTATTTGTGTATTCGATTTTGTTTATATACCGCGAGTTACTTCTAATTCATATTTGAATAATTTCTAAAAAGCTCATTAGTTGTGATGTACCGCAGATACTGAAGTATTTGTTTTAGGTTCGTTTCCTTCTTATAGATTTTATCTATTGTAACTAGCATTTACCAATATTTCATATCAATAACACTGATAGACGATGACTATATGATTGAAGAATTGACTCTAGAAATTACACTATGGACCTGAGTTAATCCGAAATATGTTTGTAATATTTCTTGTTGATACAACAAAGACACTAGCTTTGCTTAAGTATTTTCATTACAGGCTTGACTTGAAACATCAAACAAATTGCTGTTTACGAACTTAACCATTGTTGTCGCATTTTTGTTGCCTCTGCAGGAAAGCACCGTTTTCATGAATTATTTAGTCGTTTTTAAACATTTCCTTTCGAGGGAAAATTAGATGCCATACATTACTAGATCTGGACTCGATATACTCATCAGGGTGTGAATTTGAACCTGAATTATGAATTAAGTTGTTCTTGTTTTTATATGAAACGTGGCCGCGCTGGTTCTGTTTACTCCGAAAAAGAGCAGGGTTCAGAGTTTGATTCTGTACGATATGAAGTTGTATCAGAGTCCGGAGTTTGAAATCGTTCAACAAATTATGGAAACAGTTTTTTGCCGCGAGAAACTGAGCACAAATCAATTGAAACATACCAAATATGTCTCAAAAGTATCACACGTTGAGAAAAACCCGAATATCCGATCACTTCACTGTTGCCTATAGGCAATATTGAAGGTGAACGATGAATCTTTGTGTGGAATTGACAAGCGGCTATTTATAATGTTGCACATAATATATATATTACCCCAGGTTCTGTCTAAGAAATAACCCATAAAAGATTTGGCATTAGCAAATTTTGTCCGGTATACGTTCAAATGTATCCCGCAAAACTGCACAAACATTCGTTTTGAAATCGCTATAGTTGACACGGAAGGATACATTTTGAAGGATTCATTGGAAGAAATTATATTAAGTACCACAAACCCCTTGCGTATTATGAATTAATGAAAATGTAAAATAGCATTAAAAAATATATAATTAATACATGTTTTTAGATGTATACAAAATATACAGATATTTCTAGGGTTTGAAGATTTTGAAAGTAGATAACCTTAAAATAACAGATGTGAAACAAAGCTGCCGTTGAAATAAACCTATATAAAATTTCGAAATATAATTATATACAGGCAATTAATGTCCTGATTAAAATTATAATTTAGGAAAAACGATAAGTACAGTAAACAAATATACAATTAAGAAAATATATTAAAAATGTCTATAATTCTCTCGGAAAAAAAAAGAGAAATGTTGTTGTCCATTCAAATATATATTTACTCTATGCTATAATTAATGAGACGGATAATTCAAGCATAAAATATTGTATACAGAACTAAAACATTTATCATTACAATAAACTTGCCCTTGTCATATATACATTTTTCTGTATTTTTTAAATATAAAATTGTAATTCTAGAAAATATCCTACTTTGCAGCAATCTCTGTATTATAACTGTAATTAGATTTAAAGAAATTTAAATAAAAATACTATGTGTATTTAAAACAATTACTTAATACTAATTTTAAAAATTTAACATGCACAATCGTGTTTTCATTGTCAACAAAATGCTTCGGATTAGAAAGCAATATGTACTTTTGAGCATAAATTACAAACTGTGAATAAATATCAATGTTTATGACGTCCTTTCACCGGCTGCAGTAGATTTTTTTCAATATTTATTATCAAATGTTATTTTTTAAACAATTTTATATCCTTTTCATTGCAGTTTAAATGCATTTTCCCATGTTTGAATAAAACAGAATACACAGACATAATATATATTTATATTTCCTTTCGTATTTATCTTACAAACAGTTGACTCGGGTTACTTTCGAGGTGTAAGCCTTACGAGGTTTCCGTTATCTAAAACGTCGCTATATATTTGTCTGCTCTTTCCAGCATCTATACTTACATTTTATACTCCAAAGTATTTGAATTCAGCGGTGTTAATCTCCAAATTAACATCTTGCAAGCTGTAAGTGACTATTGAAATAAAACTACAACATAGTGCTATCAAACGCAATAAACATATTTTATGATTCGTCGACATTTACATTTATGACTATTTTGATACAAATATGTGCCCCATCTATTGAGACTTTTTTGAGACGAACATTGCTCTCAACAAGTACCTTCAATTAAGCCTCCATATATATATATATATATATATATATATATATATATATATATATATATATATATATATATATATATATATATATATATATATATATGTAAATATATAAAAACAAAAGGATAAAGAGAGCAAAGGTAAGGTTGAAGAATTTTATGGATAGAGTCTTACAGCTGTTTCTGGGAATATCCAGTACTTCCCTTCATCGGAGACAGAAAAAATAAAGTTATCTATTATTATATCCATAGGCGGTTATTTTTAGTATGAAGTGGTAAAGAGTGTGATGTGCTGAAAAAAGAGAGAACAGTACTTGAAGAGTAGTTTCATTACAGCACTTACTCGGTTTTACCTGTATCCTCCGGGGTTTGGTTAAATCCAATACCCTCCTCAACCTTATATATATATATATATATATATATATATATATATATATATATATATATATATATATATATATACATATACATATATATTAGAAGGTTTGGAGGTGATGTACAGGTATTATATATTAGAAAAAATAAGGTACTCAGTGATCTGGATGGCTGTACATTTACAGAATTTTATTAATATATCACATGTTTTATAAATCATATATTAGCCCTTGCATCTATTTTAGTAGAATCTCCAGATTCTGGCGATTCTACTAGAATAGATGCAAGTGCTAATGTGATTTATAAAAACGTGACATATTAATAAAATTCTATAAGTGTACAACTATCCAGATCTCTGAGTACCTTATTTTTTCTCATATATGCAGATATACACACACACACACACACACACACACACACACACACACACACACACACACACATACACACACACACACACACACACACACACACACATATATATATATATATATATATATATATATATATACATATGTGTGTGTGTGTGTATATTTGTACCGATATAGGTTTGTCATATCTGTGTGTGTCTATACGTATATATGTATGCGTATGTGTATAAATATTCGATGGTTTTAAAATTGCAAATAAAGTGGAGAAGGGGGAATAACTCGGATTTTGCGTGAAGAGGTTTTCGCTTTATAGGTGTAGTCGCAAGGAAGGGTAAAAGGAGAGGAATGAAACCATGAAGAGAGAAGATGTAGGAAGAGAAGAATATAAGATAAAGAATAAAATATACTAAAAGGAAGATGTATCAAAAGAACAACTACACAATTTCTAGATCAGTGGTTCCAAACCTTGGGTACGCAAAAGTTGTACTGGAGGTCCGTGAACTAAATTCAAAATTTCATATATATATATATATATATATATATATATATATATATATATATATATATATATACATATATATATATATATGAAATATATGAAATATATATGAAATATATATATATATACATATATTTGTGTGTGTGTGTGTGTGTATGTATGTCGAAAGAAAAGTTAAAACATTATGACGTTACCGTGTGTAACGCACGAAAACCGAAAGGCGGCAGGTATCTAACTTTACTAGATATATCAACTACTTGAAAGAAGCCACCATACAAAATCCATACAAAACGGCAGCAAAAGCAGTAATTCATGCCATGCTGAACAATAACTAATTTTACAGTACTTGAGATATAGCAATGATAAACTCATTTCAAAGGTGCAAATACTAGGCATATGTACTTGCGAATGGAAAATACACAAAATCTTAGTAGGACCTGCAAATTCAACACACGAAAGATTGCGTTTGTCACCTGCTTGATGTAGATAAAAAAATACTTCCTTTCCATATTAAGTTTTAAATCTCACTCAATTAGGAATGCATCTTATTGGGTTTCATATATGGATCGCAGACATTAGTGTTATGGTAGAAGATAACATTTGAGAAGTACTAACTGAATTTATATAGAGTATGTCCGCTTTGGGAATATTTATACTCTAACCGTGATATAGACCGAAATTTATTTCAGTGAATATTTCTCTGGTGAATATCACAGATGCATAAACAAATGAGATGTTCCTTAATTCGTTTTAGTCTATTTACGTTTGTTTCAGATCTTCTCTTCTGCCGTCCATCATTTCCTCTCTTCCTTGCCCTTTTCTCTTCTTTCTCAGTAAACATTTTTTCAAGTTAACGATTTCATACATAATTTTTTTTCACAAGAAAATTCGAGTTAGCTCACTTACCATCTTGCTCCTCCACCACATCCCTCCTCCTCCTTCTCAAGTCACGACAAGGACCTCAGACTGACAGTACTTGACGCAATATGCGTGCAGTTCCATTCTTCTTCTTCTTCTTCTTCTTCTTCTTCTTCTTCTTCTTCTTCTTCTTCTTCTTCTTCTTCTTCTTATATTTCTTCTTCTTCTTCTTCTTCTTCTTCTTCTTCTTCTTCTTCTTCTTCTTCTTCTTCTTCTTCTTCTTCTTCTTCTTCTTCTTCTTCTTCTTCTCCTTATTATTATTATTATTATTATTATTACGATATAAAATACCATATTCAGCATCCGAGTTTCCAAGCCAACTGGCGTATGCTGCCATGAATCTATGTGTAAACACAATAACAAATTACCGCTCAGAACAAGATACTTGCTTGACTATTTTCGTTTTCGACTAAACATTATATCTTGTTGCGTTTCTTCGGAAAATCAGCTTCATGAAATCCACGTCTATGATTTGCTGAAAGTTAACCGTCTTGGTCATTGTCATAGATGTATGTGAAATGAAGTTTGCAAACGAATAATATTTCAGTTTATTAGCTCAACCTCTTCACAATACAGTCCAATTACTTCTATACTAGTTACAACTAACTGACAAAAGCGCTAGCTCTTCGGAAGTCGTGAATGCTTCCTGGTTCAGACTTAGTGTAATTAACAAGTGAAACAAAACGATGTGCGACTTAACAATGATGCAAGTAGATAGAAAAAGGTAATTATGAGACGTAATATGTTTCTGCCACGTATATATAATGTGTGGACCCATCTTAAGTATACTGTGAGCATCCGTGCTTAAATATTTCCATATTAAATTACTTCGGATGTCGAATTTAGAAGAATGGTCTTTCAGATCTTATATTTACTATATAGAATATATTATACAAGTGAGATCTAAATAGCATGATGGATAATATAAAACCTATTATCTCAACATGGATTTCAGAATCCAACAGAGATGAGCCATTCAGAAATAAACATGCTGATTAAGTGTACGACGCATTTAAGTCTTTGCAATAAAATTTTGGTTGCACACATGTATGGGTTGTACACTTCTAATCCTTTAGCTTTCGAATAGAATATATAATTTACTCTATGATTGTTAAGCAGAACATAATTGCAAATTATGCAAAATATGTTGCATATTCATTATTGATTCTATTAGAAAAGCTATCAGAAATGAGTTTTGCTAGGCTTGACGTCATAAATTAGTAATCGCATGATCGTATCAGCATGATGCCAGCCAATTAAAACAATTATGTTACTGTTTTTTTTTCTATAAATAGTCAGAAATCTATTTATAATTGATAAGTGACAGATATAATGATATATAAGAATAGCAAGGAGGGAAAAGGTAACGCTTGTACTCATTAAAAAGTGAACAGGAGAACAATAACGCAAAATCAGATATCCCCTAATGAACTTACACAGTGATTACCTGACACTTTGCTAAATATTTAAATAGCAAACAGCATATTTACAATCGATATTCCAACACATTTTTCTCAAACTTTTTCTATCTCTGAGAAGGATGAAATATCTTTACGTTTATATGCTCCTGCACGACTACATATAGATATACAAATAAATGCGTGTACAGCACTAAGTAATATTTGATTAAAATTTTTTATCTATGTGTATATGCATATATTTACTTCTACTTATTTATCTATTTCTCCCGCAGTGAGTATAAATATACATGCATATATATACACACACATGCATACACATATATTAATATATAATCCAATGAATGCCGAGTTTGCGCGAGTCGTTACTCGGAGGTACTATTCCTTATTACTCAGGAGTCGGTGTAACTAGAATAAAAGTTATCCCACTCTATTTAAAGGAAAACGTATTCTTCTTGCGTCTTTGAAATTTCCCACAAGTAGGAAATATTTATTTATTTATTGTCCACAGGGGACACACAAAGACAGACAAAAGGATTAAGTCGTTTACATCGACACCAGTGCATAAACTGGTACCTATTTAATCGACCCCGAAAGGATGAAAGGCAAAGTCGACCTCGGCGGGATTTGAACTCAGAACGTAACGGCAGACGAAATACCGCTAAGCATTTCGCCCGGCGTGTTAACGATTCTACCAGCTTGCTGCCCTAAGTGAGAAATATTACCTACCTACCTACCCACCCACCTACCTACCTACCTACCTACCTACCTACCTACCCACCTACCTACCTACCTACCTACCCACCCACCTACCTACCTACCTACCTACCTACCTACCCACCTACCTACCTACCTACCTACCTACCTACCTACCTACCTACCTACATACATACATGCATCCATAGATACATCAGTCTAAGAAAAATATGGCAATTCTAAATCCCTTTTTACAAGACAATATCCCACAATGCATTTGAATTGCTAATGCTGATTCCAGCATTTGGGACACTTGACTGGTCTGTGGAAGAAATCCACCCCATTGTCATTAAAATCCACAAGATTCTGACATCAACTGGAAATCTCCACAAAAATAGTGATATTGACAGGCTCCAGCTAAGAAGAGATAAAGGAGGTAGGGGCTTGAGATCAGTGCAGACGACAGCCTTTGAATGTCACATAATCTTTCTCAGACAACACTTGGTAGACAACAGCAGCAAAATTAAATACATTAACTTAATGCTGAAAAGTGAAGAAAACAATATCCTACGTGTTGGAAGTGAGCTCCTTAGGAGTACTCTCTTCCTGATGATTTCCCATACAACCCCAATGCAGCTGAACTAGCATACCTCAAAGAACAGCTAGCGGTGAAATGCTCAGCATCCCCCCGCCAAAAAAAAAAAGACTATGCATGGGTGTGTTTCTCGTAGAATTGAAGAAGATAGTAACATTGACATGAAGCAAAGTCTCGCTTGGACTCGTGACCGTTACATAACATCACACTTCGAACGCTATGCATTTGCAATCCAAGAATAGAAGATTGCTACAAAATACCTAATCAACAAAAGAGACAGTGAAGCCCCTGGAATTACAAGATGCACCGTAAACGTAGATTATGTCATATTTCTGTGGAAGACATCACACATGTGATTAGGAGCTGTCCAAAATTATCCTCAAATTAATACCTCCCTATGCGGTATGACGTTGTCGCAAAAACAATATACAATGTCATTCGGAAAAAAAGACTGTCCTGGAATAAATATTGACAATCCTCTTGTCATTGAATATGTACACAGAGAATATTGGTGGAACCTTCCCATCAGAACATCAAACAAGTGTAAGCATAACAGGCCTGATATTGTTTAGGACCGACAAGAAAAAGTATGTACCGTCACAGAGGTCAGCTGTCCTGCTGATGTGAATATCTTCTTGAAAATCAAAGAGAAAGAAGATTATTATGGGCACCTGCTTTGAAACTTCCTGCTTCAATATCATTTGTATCAACAAAAAGTGTTACACTTGGTTTTGTAAGTAAATACCTTACTGTCTTTCTAGACAAGCTTGGATTTTCAGAAAAAGAAATCAACCAGCTGATTCGTGTATTAGAAATACAATCTCTAAGCGGAACTAAAACTATGCAAAACTATTCTCAGGTTTAAATTGTGATATTGTTTTCGTTACCTACATTCCAAAAGTGGAGATTTGCATCTCTGTTAGAAACCAGCTCCTTCTTTAGAGGAAGAATTTAAACGATTAAATACAGAAGTGACATACATACATACATACATACATACATACAAACATACATACATACATACATACATACAAACATACATATGTTGGGGAAATCAGTCATGCTAGCATGAGAGGATAATTCATCTTTCTGTAATGAATATTGTCCCCTACAACGTTTGCTATTGATACAAGCGTGTTAAAAACTGATTATCTTCTCTAGATAAATGCAAAGAAGCACATTTTATATTGTTGATTGTAAATGTAACCACGAAGTGAAAATGAACGGAAGCTGAAAACGTGGGATGCACAAACGATGGAGAGGAGACTGGGGTCAGCTATCGTAGGTCGCGGAACTACCAAGAGAAGTGACAAAGGACCTTTCTATTGAACCAAGATCGCTGTCAATTCCAAGAAAAGGCTAGGGAAATTTTCTCGGATTGTTACATGAAAATCACGAAGAGTGCTGCCATCCAAATTGCCCCAACTATTCCCACTTCAGGGCCAAACAGTTATGTCAACAAGCAATCAAAGAACAGTTAGACCATGCCACTGAATTCTACCGAGAAGACTATAAACAATACGGAATACACCTGGTACGATAACAACTATAGCAATGAAACAAACAGGTTGTCATTACACAGACGAGCCGTAACAAATTGTGAACAAACAGTTGTAAAGAGTGAATAACACAAACCATTGAATATACACTTAACACCGAAATTCAAACAAAACTTCAACATCTGCGTGAATGAACAATTACGTGGAAGAACAGTTGCTATAGAAATCGATCGATAGAAAAACCTACTGACCTGATGGTATTCGAATGTACCAAGTAGCTAAGGAACCACTTGCAGATGCTAAAAATCCCAGCTTTTAGACATTGAATGCTGTACTACATGGTGCTGCGATTACTATTCATCAACAAATGGGTGTAACAGAGATGATCAAAACGAGAGCAAATATAAATATGATGCCGGCCTCAGACAAATATTGTCGGACACAGGAAAAGTAATGAACAATTAAATTCTATCATTAGGGGCGAAGTGAATTATAAATTCACTAACTACTTGCTGTGATTTTCTTATAGATTATCTAAGGTCGAAGGTATCTGTTGAAAAGGGGAATTAACAAGCCAGCTAATTGCTCTTAAACATGAACTGCGTGCAGTAAATGAACATATTCGTTATTGGAAATATTACTAGAACGCTTGGCTGTCAATCGCATGTTTGCACTGAAACTACAAGCAGTAAGTTACCACTCAATGAAAGTTTTTAATGAAGTTCCCGCCTAGAATAATCTTGAAAATTTAGGGAGCGATCTGGAATGCACAGCTTTTACTTATTTTATAAATCCCCCCCCCCTCCCCGCCTCCAAAGGCAAATTCGACCTCAGCGGAATTTGAACTCAGAACGTAACACGGACAAAAGGCCGCTAAGCATTTTTCCCGGAGAGCTTACGATTCTGCCAGCTCACTGCCTCGTGTTGAAATAATATTTATGAAACCAAGGATACGCTTAGAACTGGGCAAACATTCTCTTGAAACGTAAGAATGGCGTTGGCTGGGGAAGGATTTTCGGCTAGGTAAGGAATATGGATAACGGTGGTCTGTCTAACTCCACTTTCATCAGTGTTAAGTGTTACAAATACTAGGAATCGGCAATATTGTTGCATATATTGGTACTGTTTGTAAAGCGAGAATGACAAAGGAATACTTCAGAATACTTTGGAAAATATGGGAATCGAAACTGTTTGCATTCAATGAAAACGTTTCCCCAAATACTTTCGAAGTGCCTTTTCTATTATCAATACTTGGGATACTTGATTGGACATTTGAAGAAATACCTAAGCCGCAGCATGGAAATCAGAGCGAAGAAGATAGTAACAACGATTGGTAATTTCCACATCAGCAGTGACGCTGACAGGATCTATATTAAAGAGAGGGACGAATCAGATACATAAAATCAGTCCAGATCGCCTATGTGTACCGCATCGTATTACTTAGACAATACTTACTACACAGTTAAAGGAATAAATACATACTGTGTATTCTCAACGGTGAAGTCATTCTGAGGATAAGTGAAAAATTCATAAAGAGGAACGCTAAGGGCAGACCGTTCCGTGTAAACCAAATGGTGGGCTGAACTGGCCTACTGAAACAGAGAATTGGAGAGAGAATACACATCAGGCCAGCAAAAAGCTCTCTGTGGGTACACAGTCACAAGCCACAGAATGTTAACGGAATTGACAGAAACACTAACCTCTCCTCGAACTGAGATAAAAGCTTCACATTTCGCATAGAAGATTATGCCATTACTATCCGAGAACAAGAAGCTGCAACTAAATGTCAGATCACCAAAAAAGAAAAAAGAATTGAAGCCACTTCCAGACGTTCGTGTGATGGATCTATATACTGCTAATCCTGGCATAGATATGACCTATATACTACTAAATATCTGATAAACAAGAGACACAAAGAATTTTGGAGACTGTCCCCTTGTGACAGAACATATCAATGCGCCATATTAGTGGGGAAAATATCATTCGTATGATAAGCCGTTCTACGTTTTCATGAGACACGGTATTGTTAAAACCGTCTTCAACGCGAATATAGAAGATCAATTTTTGTCACAACCAAACCAAAAGCACAACAGAACGAACGCGAAATTACCCACATCTTTAAAGATAACGAATGCTAGAGGAACAATGCAATAAAAACACCAACCCAATGAAAACTTAACAAGCTGACTATTGCTGTGTGGGCGAGTAAGTAAAAGTCATGCACTGCTGTGAATGTCCCATTGAAAATAGGGGCAAACGAGAACATTTATGAAGAAATAATGGGAAATCTGCACCTCTAATTTTCAACTCTTATATTAATTATTATTTTTTAGATTTGTTGTTGCCAGGCCATAAGAATATTGGCCTGGCAACAACAAATCTATGTATAAATCTTAAAATGTTGAGCTTTCCAAAAAGATCAGAGCAAGATGAATCATATTGTCAAAGCGAAATCTATAAGAGGTACAGTGACAATTTGTAAAACTTTCAAGCGATTTTGAAGTGAAGGTTTCGGCACTGAATGCATACGCAGAATCATACAATCACACACAATCACACAAACACACAATCATACATTTAGAATACACACTCAAATGAACAATTATGTGTGCTGCAGTGACACGCAAACTAAGCTTTAAGTGCAGGTTTACCCACATGCATACCCGTATATAAATACACGTACAAATCAAGCACTTATCAACCAATTCAGATAGAAACAAACGTTAAAAGGAGTCTAGATTTAAATAATATTACTGGAGCTTTGAACATTCTATCATCATCATCAGAGTTGTGTTTGACAAGTTCCCGCAGTCGATATAGTGATGGGATTTTGAAATATTAAATCCTGTGAAAATGTGTATATTATCGATCACTTGCATTCGCTCAACGCATTGTTTCAAACTACTTTCATGAACTACGATCACTCGAGACAGTGGCTGCAAGCATCAAGCATTCAGTATTATCAATCAACAGCTGTATTTATCACTTTGAAACATCAAAGAATTTCTTTTAAATAATCTACGTAACTGCATAGTGAATTTCCGTTATCTCTATTGATATTTCCTTTCAAAACTGGACACCTGCTACATGATTTCATAAATAATATCTGTTGCTACATTTTCTGCAGCACTTTGTTGAACAATTGTATAAATATATATACCAAAAACTAAAATCAGTTGGTTGTACGACATTTAATGGAAAAGAAGAAACATTAGCGTAAATTTTCATTCAATGAAGCCAAACAATATTTATTAAAATATTTTATTCAACCAGTTCTCTTGCCCTTCAAATTTTCCTGAAATTAATTTTACCATTTTGTTTAGAAATACCCAGCAAAATGCAGCAACCGTCTACGTTATAGTTCTCTTGCTCAAAATTGTTAATGTTTCTAGTTTTTGTAATAAATATATACCAAACAAAATCAATTGATTTGTAGAAATCATATAAAGTCTGACGAAAGTTTTTGTAGCATTTGGCTGTCTATTTTACTCTGGATACAAACTTCGCCTCTAATCCCCATGGGTAGCCAACACAGTCCAATATTCAAATAGATGCTTTAATTCATTTATTTTTAATGTACTACATCAGGCTTTTGGTGAAGATTAAATTCAATATAGCTTAACTCGTTCAAAAAATCAATAACGTATGCAAATATTTGCCAGCTTCGGATGTATGACACTTATATGAATATTATTAAATAGTCAATCAGCATATATTGAATCGCATAGAAATCTAGTTCAAGTGGGGAAATATTTTCAACATATTGCGTTACAAACATGTAGACAATATAAATGTTGTGCATAAAATCATGATGTTATATTTTTGGTTAATTTTTTGAATTACAGCGTGATATATATATATATATATATATATATATATATATATATATATATATATATATATATATATATAAAGCAAGCAAAGTATCCAGTTAGAAAATGTCAATAAGGGATGAGAGTAGTAACTATACTGACAATATTGCTGTTCGATGTTACTACTGTTTTAACCCCAGCCTACACTCCGTATATATTGGACGCAAGGGAGGGAACCCCTACCATCCTCCAGCAGACTCCTGGATTCGATTTCGAGCAAAAATGCGCCTTCACCCCTAATTACAAAATCAAAGATATTGTATAGTACTTATTTCTTACAAGTAATTAATGTTTTAAAGCAATATTTTAGGAATAAATACTTTACCGGTGTTCATTTACCTGCCGGTTCGGTACAGCCTGTAATTTTTTGACACCCTTTGTAAAAATGTCCAGACATGAATGTAGACAGCCATCATGTTGCGTTTACCTTCAATGACAGCATAAAACGATAAGCTGGAGATCCATCTTTACAATTGCAATTTTATAAGTGGAGTTCAAGCTTATTGTATTATGGTAAATTCTGCGCCTCCCTTCAGTCGGCTTTAGTAGAAAGCGGGACCTCTGTCTTCCTTTCATTTATATTGTAGGTCTGAGGTAGTGAAGGCGCGTGGCTTAGTGGTTTGGGCATTCGACTCACGATCCTAAGGTCGTGAGTTCAATTCCCGGCGACGGGATGTGTCCTCGAGCAAGACAGTTTATTTCACGTTGCTTCAACCCACTCAGCTGGCAAAAATGAGTAGTGCCTGTATTTCAAAGGGTCGGCCCTGTCACACTTTGTATCACGTTGAACATCCCACAGAACTACATTAAGTGTACACGTGTCCGTGGAGCGCTCAGCCACTTGCACGTTAATTTCACGAGCAAGCTGTTCCGTTGATCGTATCAGCTGGGATCCTCGTCGTCGTAATCGACGGAGTGCTCCTATATAGGTCTGAGGTAGAACATGCTGAAACAGTTAAATCACATGGGAAAACAAATGTGTATTGTGACATTCCTCAGCCTTATATTCTCATCTGATCTTTCTTGGGCCTCTTACATACAATCAAATGATAGGGCTGCTTCCAGTAAGGTTACGTCACTGTATAAGTTAAAGGACTTCCATACATCTGAAGCCATTTCTTAACTTTACATTTCCACAGTTTGTCCTTGTATGGAATACTGTAGCCATATTTGGGCAAGTGCACGGTCATGTGTCTTTGATTTCCTCAACCGGGTTCAGAAGTGAATTCCTAACTTGATTGGTCCCTCTCTTGCTTCAAACCTGCAACTCTTGTCACTTCGACATGACGTCGCTACTCTTAGTCTTTTCTATAGATATTACCACAGCAAAGGCTCCGACTCTCTCTCTCTCTCTCTCTCTCTCTCTCTCTCTCTCTCTCTCTCTCTCTCTCTCTCTCCCTCTCAGTTCCAGATAACTTTGTGCCATCTTTCCTGACTCAGAAGCACAGCATCTTCGTTCAAATACTGTTGTGCTACAACTATAAAGTCTCTTTATAGTTGTAACTGTTTTCTTCGAATTACCAGACTTTGGAACTCTCTTCCAGCTCATTGTTTTCTTCCTTCTTATAACCTGAACTCTTTCAAGTCTAAAATAAATTCACTCCTTTCGTCTTAATTTCTCCTTCTTCATAGAACCTTACGGCAACTGGCTCCTCTCCTTGTTTGTGGCTTTCTTATATTAAAAATAAACTGTGCATGTGTACCTGTGTGTTTATATCTACGTATGCCTATATATATATATATATATATATATATATATATATATATATATATATATATATATATATATATATATATATATATATATATATAAATATATATATATATATATATATATATATATATATAAATATATATATATATATATATATATATATATATATATGCATACACACATACATATGTATACATATGCATATATATCCGCACACATACATACACACACATACATATTTTGGTATTAGTATATTTGCGCGCGCGTAGACATAGTATATATTTAAAGACTCACTGTTTCCCGGGAAAATCTAACCGCACTCTAATTAGTTATTTAATTGTTAGTATCAAAGGCTTTTGTCATCTAACACCTGTGATCTTGTAATTCTCGACGCATATGCCATGTTTCCTAACGATCAGTAATCAAAGGAATATTTTATAAAGCGCAATCCATATTTAACATTAATATGACGAAACATTGATTCTAATACCAACGGAATTAATTAATTAAACATGGAGAAATGAATATTAACCACAATTTGTGCTGGTGTTTATTATCGGTGAAGATTAATTTTCGAAAATAAAACAATTTTGGTTTGAAATTGTCGGTTCAATTAAACACACCCGACAACTACTTTACATAAAATCATGTATGGAGAGACTTTGGTCACAGTTTCATATCCCTTCCAGATATTTTTATCACGTTTACCATAACGTGCAGACGCCTTTTCTACTCTTTGTTATTTATTTGAATATCTGGTGATATTTATTACAAAATGTGCTGTTAAACCGTTAACTAACAAATGTTAAAAGAATCTGTGCCTGTCGTTTGATACAATACTTCAAGTTCGTATTTTGATCAATAATAATTCATAGCGAGAACCAAATTAATTAATGTTCTTTTGATCAAGTTTCATTTTTCTGAGCTAATACCTATGCTTATCAAAATGTACAAGATTAATGTTTCCAGCGAGTAACCTGTTTAGAAGTAATGGAGCCGCTATGCATATTTTATGAAACTGATATTAAATTTCACAAATATATTACCGTTGAAATGAAAACCATTTCTAGGTTACTTGCATAATAACATGTTTACAATCAAGTAGAAGCATAAAAGACAATAACAGAAACAATCAATGAGGTTAGATTGAAAATAAAAGTAATGTTTTTACTAGTTGTATTGATAAAGAAAACAGTAATCCGCTCGAAAGGCGGGAAATTTTAAAAAATACCAAGTAAGTTTGAGTATTTTCACGTTGAAATATCTATCGGTTGTATAAAGGAGAAATTTAGAAAAAAGACAGTTATAAAATAAAATTTTAGATCAGAGTAATGCAGTATATGTTGGAGACATTTGTAGATGAATGTCATAATGGAACACTTGAAAATAACAGGGATTGTAGTGATGCAACCAGCGAAAAACAAAATAACGTTATGTCCCTATTCCCCGAGTTGGGTTTGAAACCGTATTATGGTTGTTGAGGATAATGGTATTTCTTTTGTCCTGTCAACAAGCACAGCTATTTATAGCGTAGGAGTGTATTCGCTGACCCTTTCCGTTCACCGAAAGTTTAGAAAAACAAGTTAGGAACTGTACTAAACTGGCCCAGCTGGGGGGTAACGTAGGACTGTTGGCTTCGGTATTCGTCATAAATACGGCAGGATAGTTGGTATCGAGCAGTTGGCGTCAGCAGTTGGTGGAAGCGGTCAGCGAATGAAGATGGATCGCAGTTGCTGTAAACGGAGTTGATGTAAACACAACAGCCAGATGGACAGAGCAGTCGATGTACCAGCGGTCAGCCAGTGAAGAACAAGTGTGTGACGGCCAGCAGTGAGTTAAGAGAACCAAGATAAACAGAGAGTCTGACAGAAAGAGGCTAAGAGAGAGAGAGGCTATGGTCAGAAGGTGCCAGTCAGCAGAAATGGATAGTCTGAGAAAGAGAGGGACAGAGATATGGAACTGTTGTGGCAGGCACAAGATTGTAGTAAGACTACGTTGGTCACTTCTTGTGATTGTAGTGAGATATTTGAAGGAAAGGAAATTCTTGTAGTAAACGTTTGTGTATATTTCTTTAAAGAAAAGTGTACTTGCGTTGTTATATGTTTTTGCAAAGAACTGTGTTAACTCTTGTTAATTGTGATATTAACTGGTTGAAAAGAAAGAAAAGAAAGAACTTTGCTAACTCTTGTTAAATGGTTGAAAAGAAAAGAGAGAACTTTGTTGTTATATGTTGTTCAAACAAGAAAAAAACAAAGAAGTAAAAGAACTTTTAATTGACTTGATATACGAACTTTGATTGTAAACTTTGATTATGTTAAATGCTTGGAGACTGTTGTTGCATGCGCTATTGCTACATGTGTTATTTCAGAATTATTGTTATGCAACGTTTTGTATTGATGATGTATTGTTTTGCTAAGAAAAAAAAGTTAGCTTCACTACGCAACGTATGGTCTGTGTTATTTCTTCCTTGCCTGTTGTCATCGTTACGTGCTCCGGCTGGGCTTAGTCGTGGCGAAAATCCCGACTCACTGAGCGTCCACGTTCGCGCGCGTGAGTTTTTGACTTCGTTGAGGTGCTTCGTGTGCGGGCGTTCGTAACAGTAGTTTTGTTCTTCTTTTGTTGGGTTATTACATCAGAGTCATTTCACAACACTATGTTGAAAGGAATGGCTTATTGGGTTAAAATGTTTCCTGCATAATGTCGTGGGTCTAAATTCTTTTAACATTGGCTGACCAATGCTCTGTGTGTGTAAGTTGGAAGATGGGAGATTATATATGCTGATGATGATGATGATGATGATGATGATGATGATGACCATCATCATCATCATCATCATCATCATCATCATCATCATCATCATCATTATTGTCATCATCATCATCCTTTAAGTCCGTTTTCCCTGCTGGCATGGGTTGGACGCTTTTACTGAAAACTTGTAAGCTTGGAACTGCACCAGGTTCCAATCTAATTTGGTATGGCTTCTACAGCTGGATGCGCTTCCTAACGCCAACCACTCGAAAAGTGTAGTGGTTGTTTTGAACATGCCACCGGTACGGGTACTAGTTACGAAACACCGGCATCAGCCACGATTACGATCTCATTTGGCTTCACAGGTCTTCTCAGCCATATCGCCCAACGTTCGAAGGGTATTTTTTACGTACCACCAGCATCATCACCCCCATATATATATATATATATATATATATATATATATATATATATACACACACACACATAAATATGGGAGAGAGAAAAAGAAAAAGCTAAGACACTACTCCCTAGAACGAAGGCGGGAAAGATATACATCTAGAAAATTCTAGAATTTGCACCTAACTTTGACATTGTAAGTTACATAAAGAGTAGAATGGGGTAACATTGCATACTCCCTAAATTTCCAACGTTGCCCTCACCATACAGGACGAGATACTGCAACAGCTTGGGTTTTAAGGGCCCACACCTTCAATAACCTACCATAAAGCCTGAGAGATCTACATAGGACGAATGTAAGTGTCTTCAAAACAGAACTGGATCTCCCCCTGTCAAGAGTTCGGGACGAACCTACATTGCAACGAGAAGCACAGATGAAAGCAGCAACTCCAAACTGCCTCATTCATCAAATACCACAAAACAGAGGAGGTTTAGTGGTGACGACCCAGAATGATCGCAGCTCTCCAGCTGAAACTGGTAGTAAAAATATATATGTATACATAAAGATATATATATACATATATGCGCAGTAGTGACTGTGTGGTAAGCAGCTTGCTTACCAACCACATGATCCCAAGTTCAGTCCCACTGCATGGAACCTTGGGCAGGTGTCTTCTACTATAGCCTAGAGCCGACAAAAGTCTTCTGACTGGATTTGGTAGACGGAAACTGAAAGAAGCCTGTCGTATATACATATATTCTTTCTTTCATTATTTTACTTGTTTCAGACATTTGACTGTGGCCTTGCTGGAGCACCACCTTTAGTCGAAGAAATCTACCCCAGGACTTTTCTTTGTAAGCCTAGTACTTATTCAGTTGGACTTATTCAGTTGGACTTTCTTGTCGAACCGATAATTTACGGTTACACACACACACACACACACACACACACACACACACACACACACACACATACACACATGTAAGTATGAGAATGACAAATGTAGACTTTGTTTAATCTGCGCAGGCCTACTCTTGGCGTCCTCGTCAATATAAATATAGTTACGTAGATTATTTACATTATTTACATTTAATGGATATTTGTCCTAATCTTGTTGTTGTTAACAGAACGTTTCGGCTGATATATCCTCCAGCCTTCATCAGGTGTCTTGGGGAATATACGAACCTGAGTTCTCATTCCTAAGTTATTTTTCGATGTTGTTATTATTATTATTATTATTTAGTGAGAGAGCAGTGCATGCCATCAAGGTGACACTGGGGTAAAATATACGAAGCCGATTATACCCATCATGACTACCCGTCTGATAAGGGTACACCAGGCACATGCATCACAACCATATGTGCGCGACATGGTGATTTCATATCAAGATAAACAGCGTATGACCTCGCAGGTGGGGCCCAGTCAGAATTTTCTTCAGGTCGACTAGCCGCTCCCGCTCAAAAGGTCCCTGAATAAGGTTTGTTTAAGGATGTTGAACAAAACATCCGTGTTTCCAAAGGTGAATTATTCAAACCCCAAAGAATTCCTCTCAACACATGGCTATGATGCTCCCCCACTACTTCTGATCATGATCAGGAATGCACATATCATCAGCCATCAAGGGACATGGTCAACTGGTTACGGTCAAACAACTGACAAGCAAATCTGCGGTATTGAGTAGAATATTTGCTGTAGCCCATTGTTATTATTATTATTATTATTATTATTATTATTATTCAGATCACTGCCAGGAGTCGAACTCGGAATCTTGGGGTTAGTAGCCCGCGCTCTTAACCACAACGCCATATGAAAACCTGACACCAACATTCTATGGTTTACAAAACGGGGTTATACATATTAAATAATGTATTGCTTTATAACTATTGCTGTTGGATGTTTTCACAAGCTGACGCTACATTTTTTAAAGGCAAGATTCAGTGTGACATTGACAGGTGAAATGAACCTATCACTTACTGCAGTTTTGACCTTAACGAACACTGTGTTCTAACGAAATCTCAACTCTGCAAATTGCAATCGAACTACATCGACCTTAATATACCCACCTTTCTTATATGTTACTTTGGCTTCCCATTGTTGCAGTGGTTCAATTTAATTCCTTCCTCGGAATCCACTTCTATCAAACACAATAATGATGTATAGTTGAAGTGATTTTCAAGATCGGTATTCATTTGCGTTTAAGATTCAGCTTGTCCTTGATGCAACGAAAGAACCCTGCCTGTCAAGCGAAGCTTAACCAATTTATATGTTGAATACATTTATATGCATATGTATGTATATACACACACACACACACACACTCATATATTCGTGGAAATAGAGGTAACTCGAATGTGGAATCTAAAAGAAGAAACAATTCCTATCATAGTGGGCGTATTAGGTGTGATAAAAAAAAATAGACAAATACATAACAAAAACACCAGGACTAACGAATATATATATAATATACAGAAAATAGCACTACTCGCCCCCGCACATTACCTTCGTTAAACGCTTTCAATACAGTAACCGTAAGAGCATCACAGCAAACCACAGCACATACCCAAGGCACACAGAGCTGCGCTCGGTAGTGAAGTGAAAGCACGCTATAAAAAATAAAACTACTGAATAATAATAATAATAATAATAATAATAATAATAATAATAATAATAATAATAATAATAATATTTAAAAAAAAGGATTGACGTAACTCTTCACGAAGGTAAATAGTCAAGACGAAGAGTGCGATTTTAGATGTTTTATTTTTTGAACAATATTTCGACAGAACATATGCCTTTCTCAAGTTCAAACCAAAAGGTGATTGAAAATTCAAAATTTCAGAAACCAAACGTAAACTATGAACGTGAGTAATCAGCGTCCATACGTTGATAGAATGACATCATCAGCTTTTGTCAGTTTTTTAATAAGCAGGAAGAAAGAAAGAAAAAAAGAAAGAAAAAGGGAAAAAAAAATAATGATAATAATAATAATAATAATAATAATAATAATAATAATAATAATAATATACCAGGAAACCCCAAAAGATAGTGCTCATGGGAACTGCCCATATCCTACGTAAAATACTGTCTATGTGATCTCAAATTTTAAAACAAACACATAATTTTCTTATGGTTTCTTAAACATTCTCTAGAACAACACTATGTACAAATCCAAATATATGGTACCCTAGGCATAACACCTACATGAACTTCTAACTTGTTGTCTCTTGAGGTCTCTGGGTGAGACTTGGATCCAACTTGTACAAATGCAAAGCAAAAGTAAAACATAAAATAATAACAACAACGATGGTTTCAAATTTTGCCACAGGTGCAATTTTGGGGGAGGAGATAAGTTGATTACATTGACCCCAGTATTAAACTGGTACTTATTTTATCGACCCCCAAAAGGTTGAAAAGAATAGTCGACCTCGGTAGAATTTGAACTCAGAACGTAGCGACTGGTGAAATGCCGCTAAGCGTTTCGTCCAGCATGCTAACGATTCTGCAAGTTCACCACCTTAATAATGATAATATTCTGTGAAGCCATTGATGAAACATACGAAGAAGGCCGTGGAACAAAAAACAGAAGAGAAAAATAATGGAAGGAAAAAAAATGTATGGTCAGTTTGCAAGAGATGTGAACGCCAAGACAGATACAGAAGACCGGTGGCCATGGAGGAGAAGGAGTGACCTGAAGATAGAGACAGAAGCACTCACATGCGCAGCTCAAGAACAATCGTTAAGGACCAACTATGTGAAATGCAGAATAGACAACACTACCGACAGCGACAAATGGAGAATGTGTGGGGAGATTGGCGAAACGTTATGGCACATCGATTGCGAATGCCCAAAATTGGCAAAACACGAATAGAAAAGACGCCATGACAATGTGGCAAGAATGATCCATTAGAAGCTCTATGGAAACCACAGCCTACGAAGAGCAAAGCGTGGTATGAGAAAACCCCAGAAAGTGTCACTGAGAATGTGAATCACAAAATCTTGTGCGATGTAATGATCCAGTGTGATCACCTGATCAGACATCGGAAATCGGACATTGTTATAGTGAATATAAAAGAAAGTGCATGTATGGTAATCGACATAGCATGCCCCGGTAACTATGAGGATTTGAGGTAAGAAATACGACGGTTGTGGTCAATGAAGAGAGTAGACTTGATACCAATAGTAATTGGTGCACGTGGTAGTATCGCTACGTTCTGAGTTCAAGTTCCGCCGAGATCGACTTTGCCTTTCATCTTTTCGGGGTCGATAAATTAAGTAGCAGTTAAGTACTGGGCTCGATGTAATCGACTTGCACTCTCCCCCAGAATGTTATCCCTTGTGCCTTTAGTAGAAAAGATTACCGGCGAGCTGGCAGAATCGTTAGCAAGCCGAGCGAAATGCAATCGACTAGTCGCCTCCCCCAAACTTTCAGGCCTTGTACCTTGATTAGAAAATACACTTTGTTTTATTACATTGAGTGGTTTCGGTCATAAATAGTAATCTGATTCATACTTCTCTCTAAATTCCCCTTCATTTCAGGTGTGATGCTCTTACGGCTTCATCGTTTAATCCACTTTTATATATTTTAGATGACTGGATCTGGACTATTTCTCTGACTTCTGTCTGTGCATCTAATTTAATGTTCTCAGTTTTGGTTAATTTGTCCCTTTTTATTGCAGCTTTGGCACAGTTGTCTCAGCCAATATTTTCTTTTAATATTTTGGAACAGTGTTTATCAGATTTTAGGAAAAGGTTTTAGTTTGGTAATCCAATTGGGAACTATCTCCTGCGAATATATTTCGTCGTCAATATAATAAAGATGATTTATAGTTTCATAATGTGTCCGTAGCAACTACCATCAGCAGCGGCTTCATTCAGTCGAATTTTAATGGAATGAAAGTCACGAAAAAGAGTAGCTGGAATAATGAGACTTAGAAGATTTTTTTTTTATGAGCACCGAATTCGTTTTGTGTTCTGTTTGCCTTGTCGTGTTAAAGTTATATTCGTTTTGACATAGCATAACAGATACAATAATGCTGGGGAAGCTTGCTTCCCGACCACATGGTTCCGAGTTCAGTCTCACGGCGTGGCATCTTGGACAAGTGTTTTCTACTATAAATTCGGGCCGAAGAAAGCCTTGTGAGGGGATTTGGTAGACGGAAACTGAAAGAAGCTAGTCGTACACATACATACACACATATATACTCTTTTATTACTTTATTCTTTTAAGTTTAGGTGTTTTTTGTTTCCAAGGCTATGTCGCAGCTTCAGTTCATCTTTTTTAGGGTGACAACGGCTGGTTGAAAAAAAACTAACGTTATCAGGATCATATCCCTTTACCACGATACTACAACTGAATAGGTTAAATCATACAGTCAGCTAATATCTGAGGTATTTGTTTCTGTAGAGTGAATTTGTGATATCAGAGTTGTGATATTTGTAAGTATTCCTTCGTGGAGTCATTTGTTCGTGTGTGATTCATATAAACCTTTATATTGATTTATGCTCATCAATTTTGTTAGGGTCTCTCGTATTTGTAAATTTCTTCTGCCAAGTTGTCCTCTAGTACAGAGCTTCTCAAACTATCTGATGTGGCGTACCGACATTTTCTTTGGCTCTAATGTGCCAGGGACCAGTAATATTTCTTTGTAATATTAATTTATACCGGAAACGATATATATAATGAATATAATAAAAGTTGACAATTTGTTTATCTTATATTTATTTTGTAAACAAATAATACAATATTACATAAACATTTTATAATGTTTCATTCTTTTCTGGAAACTCGCCGCGGACCGGCAGTTGACGGCTCGCGGACCGGCACCTGTTCTAGTTGATCCTTTCTGGCTTCTGTTCTGAATCCTACGTATTGTTATGTGTGAAGTTCATAATAATATTTTGTCGTGGCACCGTATTTACTTATTTTCGATAAACTGGAACGCATTGTTTCTATCTTATATGGTGGATTCTGCAGCATTTTGTCTGCTTGTAGGACTCATTTATTTTATGCTTCGACGTGTCTAGTATCTGGCTTTGTATTCACAGTGTGCTGTTGTTAAATTTTCATTGGTTTTTCGTATGCAGTCATTTTTATGTGCAGGCAGTTGTTTTTATTGTAGCTTCAGTTTGCATTTACTCTAGGATTCGTTCTGTTACAGTACTTGCCTTCTTGTTATTGTTTATCATAAATCTCTATGCATTCGGAAGTGCGTGTGCATTAACATTTATTTTCACTTGTTTTTCTTCTCTATTACACGACAATCTCGTTTATAGAGCTCGTATATTCTGGATAATGCATTGACGTGTACCATTTTAATGCAGTGCTAAAAATCCACCATTCTCTTTTAATTTTATTTTGATTTTCGATGCTATGCTTGATAAAATAGAAAATCGGTCATGTACTGGAATCAAAGGTATCGGTTAACACAGCTCTCAAAATTACTACTCACGTGCCTAAATTAGAAATAGTTTTCTGGCAGAAACGTTCGGCCGCCGAAGAAATTATATACGCTGACGATCATTCCGGCTCTGAGTTTAAATCATGCTTACGCTGATACTCATTTCTCAGCTATCTTATTGTATCCACTTAAGAGGTGGATGATACTCTCGTCTTCCTCTTTCACAGATCCTGTGTTAGCTCTCTGACTGAGTCTTACCTATCTTTGCCTTTACAATGTTTTATTATTATTATTATTATTATCATCATCATCGTTATTAATATTATCATTGACTGAGAGAGCAGCGAATGCCATCAAAGTGACACTGGGGTAAAGTATACGAAGCCCAATATACCCATATGTGCGCGACATGGTGATCTCAAACCAAGATAAAGAGCGCATGATCTTGCTGGTGGGAACCGGTTACAATTTTCTTCAGGTCGAATATCCCATCCTGCTCAAATGGTCCCTGAAAAAGGTTTGCTTTAAGGATGAAGAACAATACACACACACGACTCCAGGGGTGAATTTTTCAAACCCCCAAACACTCCTCTCAACACATGGCTATGATGCTCCCCCACTACTTCTGATCGTGATCAGAGAGGCACATATTGTTAGCCACCAAGGGACATGCTCAACTGGTTAAGGTCAAACAACTGACAAGCAAATCTGTGGTGTTGAGCAGAATATTTGCTGTAGCCCATCTTTTATACCAAGACAAAACGATCTACATGATAACACTTCCAATCACTTAAGATCAAAAACCATGAGAGCCACTGCCTGGTACTGCACCAGAGCATTTATTATTATTATTATTATTATTATTATTATTATTATTACTACTACTACTATCATCATCATCATCATCATCATCATTATTATTATTATTATTATTATTATTATTATTATTATTATTATTATTATTATTAGTAGTAGTAGTACAAATAGTAGTAGTAGTATTACTTATTGTTCTTGCACAGCTTCTAACGCTGGAGAAGTATTATAATGTCAACTGTTCACTACCAGCGAACTAAGGTAACACCTCTTATTTTTCGAGCACCATCCGGAGTATTCGAGCGGTTCCAAGCAGTGCTGTTTTCTGCAAGTGCTCCACCCTTAATACAGGTCCTATTTGTTCCATGTACTTCTCAAGATTTTTACTCACTGCTCCCAGGGCTCCGAAAATTATTGGTGCTACTACCAGCTTTTACATCCACAGAACTGCTTTACCTCCCAAGCTAACCTGTCATATCTATCGACTTTTCGTTCTTTCAGTTGCGTACCGGAGTCGATCTACCTGACTGGCCCTGCTCCTCCAAAATTTTGGGCCTTGTGCCTAGAGTAGAAAAGATTATTGAATTGGCTGAATCGTTAGCACGCCGGACAAAATGCTTACCGGCATTTTACTGAGGTCGTCTTTGCCTTTCATCCTTTCGGAATCGATAAAATAAGTACCAGTGAAACACTGGGGTCGTTATAATCGACTCATCCCCTCCTCCAAAATTGCTGCTCTTGTGGCAAAATTTGAAACCATCTTTATTATTATTGTTTGTGATTGAGATAACTCCTCCAGAAGATACAGAAGCAAAAAAAAAAAAAAAAAGAAGGGTGCCATTGTCATCGAGTGAACAATATTTCGACGTCTCGTGTAGATTGATACGTTTACTTTTTTGAACCTGTGGAAGACACAAGAGATATCGAAATATCGTTCACTGGATGACAACGGTACTCTTCTTTTTTTGTTATCATTATTATTATTATTATAATCATTACTAACAGAGGGTGTATTAGTAGTTTGGATAATATTACATGTTAACATTAACGCGAACACTAATAGTAAAATTAAATAAGATAACTTCTAAAAATGAGCAAATGAAGGTACATTTAATAAATTTGACAAATAAAAGCTTTCTTTATCTAATTATATATGCATTTAATACGAGAACAAAATAATAGTTAAAATGTCACGTTTTTAAGCTGCATAAATAAGAACAAAAACAATATTACATGTCAGCTCTGGAATTTAATAACACTTAAACGAACTTGTTTATGTTTAGCAAATAATCAATGCGAGTAGTCTATGAAATGACATTTCGTTGTAATCATGATTGATTTCTGGAAATGTAACTGCAGGGTTAATACTGAATGAATGTATTTTACAGTCGTGCTATTGTCGAAATTCGATTACGATAGGAAAGCACAACATATATATATATATATATATATATATATATATATATATATATATATATATATATGCATGTATGTATGTATGTATGTATAAATGAAATTTAGAATACGTTTTTGGCGTCATTTGTATTTGTTGGCAAATTCTGAATAAAGGAACCAAACAATGATATGTTCCAGTGTCTTCAATTCATTTTCTGGATGGCGCTTGATTAAGGAACAGCTTTTTTGCAATGTATAAATATCAAAATACAAAGATAAATATATAGAGAGATATGAGTAACTTATCTTTCTGTACAATATGTGTGCCAATAGAAAAAAAATTGTTACACTTACACTTATATTAATTCAGGTCAACGCAGTATAAATTGATGCCACTGGTTTTTTGATTGTACCAATAGCACAAAGACTACATCATCTTTATTTGTCACGAAACCAGAAGGCCTCGCATTTTGGTGATGAGTGTAAACGGTAAGATCGATTCCCGTACGCAATTGGTTTTATTTTACATTATTTGATCTATCGACCACGGAAGAACGTCTATATGTATGTGTGTACTCCAGTATAAGTGCATGTAATGTGTGTGCATGTGTGCATGCGTATGTGTTTGATATATGTTGTGTGTATGTTGTTACGTTTTTATCGGTGATATCCTACTCACTCGTATGAATAAAGGTATGCAACCATACACAGATCCACAAGCCCAAGGAATTATGTGCAAATACACCCACACTAGAAAACATATATATTCATGAACGTGCACACATAGATGCACTCTGAAACAAGCATCACATTATCACCTCCATGTTGGCGCCCGTATTTACATGTGTGACCAATAAACAATACATTATCTGTTAAAGCAATAAAACCACTTTACACCACCCCCAGTAAATAAATAAATACCTGCATTATTACTATTATAAAATATGATAAAACCCCATCCCATCCTTTCATATCAACCGACATACATTCACTGATCCACAGAAAATATTTCCTAATACTCTAGACTGAAAGAATCCGCCAACGGATATTTTCGTCTTACAGCAAACAACTATTCACTTTCTAAACAAATTAAATGACAGAATGAACCTGAGACCCTTCCAAATAAAATGGCTCACAAGATGAAAACAATGATTACATTAACTTGTAATCACGAATTCCAACTACAGGAAACTACTATTTATATATGTCTATATAAACTTGAAAATTTGTCACGGTTTAACTAATTACAAGAAGAATCTTCCAGTTATCGTGATCAATAAAGCAGCTTATTGCCGGAATTAGATATTTTACTTCTTTTATTGCCATTACGAGTAAAATTCTATTCCTTTACACAAAGCATAGAATTTGTATGCAAGAAACATCGGTACACATTTTAATGGTATTAAAGTTGAGGAAATAAAATACCGAAGACTCGAATTTTCTATTAGTGTAAGTTATTTAGAAGTGAGAATATGAGAAACGTTCAACTGAAAATCTTGCTAACTAGGCTACGCTTATCCGCTGACCATGCAAAATCCCGAAATCACCCACAATTGCCTATATTCTGTATCTTTCTACAAAATATATTCGTATTAGTTGAGGCAGAGTAAGCCTGATGAAGCACGTCACTGATCAAAGCGTTCCAGTTTGTGTCATGATGCATTAGTTGTTCCAATTCAATTTGCTGTCCATTTTGTAAGATTCAGTGTATGATATGGTGGAAATATAGCTCTTCTTTTCCTGCACTTTGACCGACCACATAAAGACACGTTTGCTAACATGCTATCAAAGACCGTTCTCTGAAACTGGTGCTTCAAAAGTATTTAGAGTTATCGTATATATATTATTTTAATATTATAAAGATAAAGAAAAGATCTGACAGGTTAAATACTCGTAATTATTAAATGTTGAGCTATGTTCAGCATTTCAAACCAAGAAAACTGACGTCATTATTTGTCTGTGTAAATTCAGAATAATTATTGTATTGAAGACAATTAACTACTTGAAAATAGAAGGATGGGAAACTGCTGGCCGATTGCGACGACGAAAACTTTCCAAAACATTTCCGAGTTTTAGCAAATCCTCACATCCCAGCAAGAAAAGTAATCTGATGTTTGTCTCAGTGATATCCCTTCTCCTGAGACGAACAAGCGATTTCTTTCTCTCTCAGAAGACTCCTCTCATTAAAAGAATCAATCCAAACCTGCTAAATTCACTGCTTCATTAGCGTTATTTCATTCTTTAAAATGTAGGGCCTTTTGCAAAATACGAGCTTTGAAAATATTTCTAAATGTCAGTGCCAGCTAAATAAACATATTCGTCTGATACAGAAACATATGTCAGCTGCAAACGAACTTACGTATTGAATTTTATGATTTCTTTTTTTTTTTTCATTTGAAATCATTTTGAAGTAAACAGCGAAATCTCAGCAGAATGATAGGCATATTATGAATTCCTTCTATGCAAACATAAATGCATAAAAGTAATTACATACTGAAAATTACTTAAATGTATTTTGGAATACGATTACAATAACAAAAACAAAAATAAATAAAATAAAAAGTAATATAAACTACTAAATATATACACAAGCATATATACATCTATGCTGTTTCTTATTTTTCCTGTTTTAGTCTTGGGATTGCAGCCATAGACATGTAGAATGACATTCAAGTCATTATATCGTCTTTAGTTCTCCCCAATGGTTTTGTTTCTCAGGAACAATAAATATATACATGTTAACATATTTATAGACACGCACTCACAAGTTGAGAGATGCACAAATGCAAATAGTTGCTGTGAACTGGAACACAATAAGAAGTAAATCACTCATTGGATACAAAGAGAGAAATGTATACATGTAGATATGAGTCAATACATAGTGTTATAAAATATACACTATAACGGGATTTCATATGTAATTAAATAATGTAAAATTCATGATGACATATTACCTTCAGGCTCAAATTTTGACAATTCGATATATATATATATAAATAAATATGCACAGACGTGACTGTGTGGTAAGAATCTTGCTTCCCACACTGCGTTGCACCTTGGACAAGTGTCTTGTACTATACCCTCGGGCCGACCAAAGCCCTGTGAGTAGATTTGGTAGACGGAAGCTCAAAGACGCCCGTCGTATATATATTCAGTAACAGTACTCTAGAGTAAAGATTATTTCCCTTATGAAGAGAAATAACACATATATTGTTTTGTGCTGCGGAGATGCTAAACTCCCTTGTTCGAAAATATAAGGACACCAATAATGTGTCGTATAGCCAGATGGAGACAATGTTCCCTGTGGCTAAATAACAGTAACATTCGTCCTAAACCAGGACTGCCACATTATGTTGGCAAATAAACTTTAGTCTAGACTAGAGTACTGTTACTGAACCTCTCGCGTTGATAGATTTACATATACAAGTTTTCTATTTTATTAGATCGGTGACTGTGAGTAACTTTGACAACTATATATTTCGAGCAAGAATTTAACACCGTCACCTCTAGCCGAACAGTTATTCTGTGCTGGGGAAAGGAAATAACCCAGAAATCGCGATGTGTTGGCATTGTTTTGTTCTGAGTGGGGATACTAAACTTCCATGTTCGAAAATATAAGGACACATATAGTGTGCCGCATAACCAGCCGGCGACGATGTTTCCTGGGGTTAAATAACATGAGCATTCGTCTTAAACTAGTACTGCCATGATATGTTGGCAAATAATCTTTACTATATATAGTGTAAATTTACAGAAAACAAAAGACAAAGACAGGTGTAGCAGAAACAACAAGCAGGTGTATTAGCTTGACGCTCGGGAAGGTAAGAACGGAACACGTGGAAATAAACAGCGGTCAGTTACATTTGTGCCTATGTATATATAAATATATATATACCACAGACACTCATACCCCAATACATACGCTCTCTTTCTCTCTCTCTCTCTCTCTCTCTCTCTCTCTCTCTCTCACATACACCTAGACGCACACACATTCATTTATGATTATGAATGAAATGTAAGAGTACTCTATACATTATGTTGAACTTATATCGGGTTTATCGGAGTCGGTGAGTAACTTCAATTTTAGTCGGAGTTTCGTGCAGATGAGATACCTTTCGGAAAATTTTGCTGAGTATACATTATGTTGCTGGTCAGTGATAACGCGGGTAAGATTGCAACGCTGTAGAGGAAACCTTTGTTTCAGACTAGTATTCATTAAAAGGTAACTACTTTGTTAGCTCTTAGATCTGATGACTGATTTGAAACTGGACTTGGATTTTCAGGGAAGTGAATTTTGCTCAAAAAAGTTCCTCTATTGATGCCAGTTTAATTATGAAATCATTGATATGTCTCTCTGTTTTCATGTCTGCGTTTAATATCTGGAACTTCTTGATCCATTGAGGTGTAGGGTCATGAGCGTTGCATCCTGTGGTCATATACCTGGTCGGTCAGGGCTAATCTGCGGGATAAGGATGAACTTTTCATCTTAGGCTATAGACCATTGCTTATAGAACTGACTGAGGATTGAGCTCTTAAATTCTTCTGACTTCTGTTGGAAAAGCTATTTATATCATTCCCATTGTGTACGAAAATATTCCCGGTTACATGTTATTCTTAACTAGGTAACTTCCCATACTTCCTGCGATAAATGTATTGCAAATGAATAAATGGAATTACTCACGCTAGCTTTCAAATTTTATTATTTGTATATCAGATATAAATTTTCCCAAAAGTAATAAATAATAATAGAACAAATTAACCTCACACCTTTTTCTACATTTTAGCTTTAATAATTTCTTAACCGTCACTCCCGTGGTATGATTATTATATTTTGATCCACATACGCAACTTACTTATATCGGAACACATGCGTAGAGACATACACAACGGCACAAACACATTTTAATATGTTTTCTCTTGTGTCTTTTTAAGAATCGAATGTCAATGCTTTCTTCAACAACACAACAATCTCAGATGAACCATAATTATTAGTGAATTCATTCATAACCATATAACATACTCTACACATTTTTTTAATCATTTATTCCTAACATTAGAAAATTTCAGTTCACTTATAATATATCTTTTCTACTTTTAGGAATGTTTTAAACTTCATTTTCTTCCTGTATTATCTTTTTCCTTTCGAATAGATTTTCTTCAGTTTGCCCTCCATTGGCTATCAATTTGAATGGAATATATCCAGGAGTGGCTGTAGCTTTGTGAGTTTGTCACATCGCTAGAAATCTATTGTGCAAAGAAAGTTTTCTTCTAAACTATCGATATTTGCATTGAACCAGGATAAACACAAACCTATATTATGCATGTATATATATTTATGTGTATGTGTGTATGTGTGTGTTGTGTGCGTGTATGTGATGTGTGAGTGTATCATAATTTCACCTCTGTACATCAACGATGAATGAAAACTCAAGTACGAAACTAAAACCTGTACCTCCGCTGGTATCTGCTCAACCCTGATTAACATATACACTTCTATGTCACATTTGCCGTCAGAGAAGCAGTGTTTTATTGATTGGCCCGTTGGGAACCTACAACTAATGACATTTCTGTACAGATATTACATCATAAAATTAGTAAAATTGAATAAAGCATGATATGCATTTTCATAATTCAATAATATCTCACGAAACGACGAAGAATTTTAAAATACATAATCCGTCGATGGTTAATATTATATCATTTTCTCATTTAGATTCCAAGGTATTGTTACAATACTTCTCTGCATATAATGAAAATTATATGTTGTAAACTTTTTCATGCATATTCATGTAATACAACTTAGTATTCTAAGATGGAAACTTGTCCAAATCGGGGAAATTCAATAACCATTACTACATCAATAACAATGATATTTCTCTTTTTAAATATTCAATAATTTGTTTGTTTGGTATTCGTTATTCTACTTAATGCTGAAGTATAATTGCGTTGATGGTTCTGGATAGATTCAATCATATTAGCTTTAGGAATATATATGAAATTAAATAAATCTTTTAAAATAATTTGACAGGCACAGGCATTGCTGTATGATGGAGAAGCTCACAGCCACGTGGTTGTGGGTTCAATACCACATCGTGGCGCCTTGGGGAACTCTTGTACCCCGGAACAACCAATGCCATGTGACTGAATTTGGTAGATGGATACTGAGTGGAAGCTCCATATATACATTGACACCTCATTATTTATCGCTTTATATGCATATCCGCATCGATATATAAGAGAAATTATTTCATTTTCTCCCGAAAGTTTATAAATTCTTATGACGTCCACAACATACAATTCTCGCAGTTAAGAATAGCATTCTAAGACTGAATAAAGAAAATAGGAAGATTGCTTTGGCACAACGGTACAACACCTATCGTATCTACTACAGGTGATGTTGTACGAGATTCACAGTCAGCCTTCACCTTTTTCTATCCAAGGAGGGTTTTTCAACCTGATATTTGCATTTTATTTTTTAAAGATTTATATGCATTTCACGATAAAATCTTTCATATATATTTATACAAATATGTGTTTCTCTATTTGTTTTACTAAACCCTTCAAGGCAGTGTCACAGCACTGCCGCAGTCCAATGACCGAAAAAAGTGAAATTTATATTATTTGTAGCTCTAAAAATAATTTTGTATAGTATCACATACAAAAGTGTCTGAGTTCGTTCTCGACTTTTCCTAGGTTCATCTGCTCATTTTACAGAAGGGAAATAAAAAAAAAAAGTTATTCAGATACCAACGATAATTTTTATTCACTTGCCACTGGAAAGAAAAGTGCCTTTTCTCTCACAATATGAAAACAATCTTAAATCGGAAAGAATATGTCAGTAAAATACTGGTGACATGCACGTCTTCTATCATAACACAATTGAATTGATTATATACGAAATAATACCTTTTTTTCAGACATTAATTATGCTTCTAAATAAAATATAGGAAACCACTTAAGACTATCTGTTTACATACTTCTAACTTTATATTGATATATCCCATATATATTTATTAAACTAGCAGAAACCCCTCCCTCCTGCCGGTCTTTTGGTTCGTTACTGACTGATATTTACACACCTGACGTCTAATTTATCTTATGTTTCTTATGTTACGTCCAATTTTCCTTTGAATCCTTTATTCGTTCAGCAAGGCTCACTCGCTCAGTAAATTTAGGGCATAACTACAGGAATGTGTCCCGTTCAAATTTTCCCCCATAACTCTCTAAATAGTTTATTTAGATGGTGAAAGGTTGAACAAATACTTTTCAGACGGTGTAGATTACGGTTATATACGAATTTGTGGTGAAGAATTGTTTTGGGAGAGGAGTTCTGGGTAATTCACACGCCTGAATTTTGAGTACTCATAGCTTTCGGTAAAATGGATATATCTTTTTTAATGACATTATCTATAAATAACTTTCAGATTGTTTATATTACTATCAAATGGATATTTAATGTGGGGGGAAATGGGAGCAACTTTCTTTTCTCATCCTTTTCATGATTTAATTATAATTACCTTGAAAAAACAACAACAACAAAAACAAACAATACATTTGAAACTAACGTGATCGCTGCCATTTCGACCACACTCATTGACCACGTAGGGAGCGAACCACCTTTGTGCTTCTTTTGAAAATAGAGAGATTAAGATTGCCATAAATTAATGAAAGAAATACGTATCCAATATTTATCGCTAGCATTGTAAGTTCCTTTCTACAGAAAATTCTTTCAGAGTAGTTTTAAGGAAGGGTAGAATAATGCTCAAGTATCAAAATGTGTTAGAAAAACAAAGTCGAGATGCATGAAATATCTCCTCTCCGTTTATTCGCACTAAATTCCGATATAACCGTAATAAACGCCATCTGTAATGTATTTGTAGAATGTTTCGAAACAACTGCATTTTGATTTTTGTCAAACTGGAACTTTTAAACATTTTCCAGACCATCTCACCTGGAAAATTGAATTCTATAGTAAAAGTTGAATAATTCCGACTGAGTAATAAGCATTTCTGTTCACTATAAAATGCATCATAAAATGCAGAAAAAATATATCTCTAAAATATTGGCCATTTCTAATTTTCTTACCCACGTTCTATTTTATTTTTTTTTACGGTTGTTAACAATAGCTGCATTTTATTTCTCAGCTGATTCATTTGATACGCTGGGCACATTTGAATCAGAGGTAGGATAAATTGAAGTTTTATTATCGATATTGCCTTCCATGTGTTGTTTCAGGAATGAAGCAATTCTCAGTTCTAAATGTGTCAGTGGAGACTGGGATGCTGATTCAGCTAATTTCAAACTTAGAATCATTATATATTATGCTCATCTGACTCTCGAAGGCAGAATAAAATATAGCTTAGGGGATTATAGAAATAGTCGATATCTGGCAATTCAAAAGAAGGATAATACGACCTACCCCGCTCGGTTATAATACGAAATCGAACTATTTGTAAGTTGTTTTATATTATTGTATTACGTATATGTGAACGTTCGTGGTCCATAATTTCATGATAGAAATTAAGCAGCTATCTTCATCGCTTCGTTGTTTGAGAAGAACAAGTTCAACATTTTTCAAATTAATGCTTTTTCTATTGACAGGAGACAACATTTCAGTATTGGCATTTCGAAATATGCCAATAGCAGCTGCTCAAGAATATTAGAAATACAAATTCCATTGTTTGAAGTAATGCTGTTTTATGATAATATGCAAAAGTGTTTGGTAGAATTTCATTTTATAATAAATCAGACTGTTTTATTATCGTATTGTTAAAAAGTAAAACGAAGATTATTGTACAGAAACGAAATATTTACACAATAATACCAAAGGAATATTTAAGAGTTAAGATAAATAGAAGTCACTAGAAGCCAATAAAAATAATGCTTAAATCAATTCTAAGGTTATGGTTCTGACAACATTATTACAAAAATAAAATAGCAAACGGAAATAAATTTGTTAATGATATTCTAATTCCTCTAAACATGTTGTATGTTAAACTGAGATTATTGCTTCTCTGATGGTAGTGAGTGATGACTTAATGCCTGTGATTTTTCTAAAGAGAGCTTCGTTGTTGTGGATGAATTTGAAGGTATAAAAATATGTAATTCTTAAACGAAAAAAATTGCTAGGAATATGTATTCAATCTCTTATGTTATCTTCGCGACCTGTATTGATGTACAAAATATAACGAACGAAACGGTATTAAACAATACTACCTTTTTTATAGTCTTGCAATTCCATGACGACAAATAAATGTATTGAAGTTACAATGAGCTAATTTTGTTAATAATGAAATATCAAATAAAAGCAATCATTGTGTATTAAAGTAAAAGAGAAAAGAAGTTAGAAGGCAGGATAAAAAAAAAGAACAAAATAGAGTAGTGAAGAATGATTAGCTAAAACATTACTTAAAAGTTCCCAGGTTACTAAAATTCAACAAAATTAGATATTATATGCAACCTAAAAGAGGTTACCGCTATTAATCAATTTTGCTGTGGGAATACACACTTGCAACACAACTGACAAATCATTAGCCATCGAAACGAAAGCTACTTCAAAACGGTTTATTGATGATATAATAACATTTGCACAACTGAATTATGTTTAGTCTAATACAATTTGATTTTTCACAAAATTACTGACTATTGATATATTGGGATACAAATGTCTGGAAAATGTGAGCAGGGGCGTCTTTTTCCAGTAAATTGTAATATTTTTGCTATTTATAAGAGTTTTAGGAAGAACATGCAGACAGTTAATATTTTATGAGTTAATATAATATACATCAATCTAATATAAACAAGTTTGTTTCCCTCACAAAATGTAGAACATAAAAAACACTTTCTTTACTAGCCAATTGCTTAACATTGTTAATGCATTTCAAGTCTGTTATTTTACGTTTGCTAATTTTTATTGTAAAATACTCTAAAGTAAGTTAGTTATTATATAATATAAAAAGTGATAAAAGTTTCTTTTTTAGTAACCACAGTTTTAAATTCGTCCCTATTATATTTTGATATTTTGATGGATTTCGGCCGGCATTGGCCCAGGCCATGTCTAACTTAATAGCACCACTTGGCGAAGTCATTCAAATCAGGAATCGGACAACATGGCCCAGTCGAGTAGAGAGTTATAGTTTACGGAGAAATATCCGGGTGTAGGAGATTTATGCGGGATTTCTTGAAGGAATTTGTTCAAAGGCGTCTTGAACTTTATCGGGTCTGTTTCTGCTATAATATGTTTTGGTGTAATATTAAAGAGAGCGGAGCCAACTGAGGTGAAATAATTGTACCGTATTGTTGTTATGTGATGCAAGTATGATTTATTGGTCACTTTTGAAATTTTTCTGCTAAGTAAAATATTGCAATGTAATTAAGCAAAGTTGAAATCATACAATGAATACTTCGAAAAGCGTTGGAACAAATCAGCAATTCACTCGTGGAAACAACTCTACCAAAGTAATACATTTATTTATTTCACGCCATATACGTTTGAACTTATATTAGTAGTTATTTTATTCTAACGAAATTTATACGAAACTAATTAACAATAATAAAACATATACTAAAACATCGGAAAATAACCAATTCAATCCTCAAACGAATCTAGATTATAGTTATCATTGCCACAAACATTTTCCTGTCGTATCTATACTAAATAATACGCATGCAATATCAATAAATGTTTAACAGTTTATGAATGAAAAGAGTATCAACGCAATTTCAATAATTTCAGGCATATTCTGTATTTTCCTGTTATTCAGTATATAGTTTTATGGTGTCTCAGAATTGTAAACGATTAAGCTACCTAGAAATGATTATGCAACTTTTAGCTTTTCTAAACAACATTTTATTAATAAGTTTGACATTCGCTAATGAAATTACACAATAATTCTTTAATTAAATGTCGTGAAGTATATAATGATGAGCCTTATATCCGTTGCTGTTTGCACAGTGCTAAATGTAAGATACGAAGGAATGCACGACAATGATATAAATCAAGATGTTATAACAATTTGTATTGTAAAAATTCTTAAATTCTTAATTATCGCACATAATGCGCAAAACTATATATGCTTTCTCATTCTAATGTGAACATGAGATGAACATTGGCTTAGAATCTACATTTCTACACATATGTGCTCATATTGTGTAGTTACGATTGGCTTTACCGAGCAAGGATATGACAAGTAGGCTGTGTGATTAATAGATCCAACAATACAAATTCACCATGTCTTGGCTGGGGAACACACAACATATTCGAATTAAAAAGGTTTCTTTGCACGGAACACAATGAGACAGCTCGAGCACTTCTGCAGTTCGTTTTTAAGTGTATAAATAGAATGTGTGACTCCAGGCGTGGTAGCTTCCGTTTTTCTTTATCTTCAGTTGTGGCGATCTTGAATACTTTATAGGGCTAAGGCGATTACTAATGCTAATGTATGTTTGTGTGTATATTTCCCTGTTTGGTTGATTTAACTGTTTTAAATATGATTTTTGTCCATTACTTTAGAGGAGTGGAGATATTTCTGATTGTTAAGAATTGACCAGATACGAAGTGGAAGGGATTGTATAGTGTAGAGTTAGGTGCGGCAATAAACCCGCTTATTGTATATACCGATGGTTTTTCTGTTTGTTTTGATTGATTTTCTTGTGCAAATAATCGGTGTGTAAGAAGCTACAAATGGCTTAAAATGCGCTTATTTTCTCTTCATTGCTTTTGTCACTAATCTTGGAGGACTGATAATGTGGAAGGTAGATCAAGTACATTACTTGTATAATAGTAATATATGTGTAGTGCTTGTGGGTTCTCAAAGTTACTGTTCTGTCATTTGAAAATGTTTTATACATGATAGAAATACAAATGTGTTGTTGGTAGCATATTACAGCCGCCACTATTTTCCCCTTTTAAAATATTAACATACATGAAAAAAACATCTGCAATGCATATCACTTGTTCTTTATTTATTTATAAGTGTATAACATGCATACAAAACGACACGTTGAATACCAACTCACTGATATACAAGCTCGTAATTTGGAGGAGCATTTGTATATATTATATAATTTTATTTTTGGTTTTCATTCAGTTAATAATGTTCCCTGTACTATATATGGTAGTCCATAAATCTATATAGAATTATTCAAATTGAGGCACAGACACTCAGAACAGACTCACACATTCACATCAACACACATATAAACGCAGATACATAAACATATTGATATAGCCATGCACAAAGACAATTACAAAGAATCAAATAAAAATATGTCACGTCTTCATCGATAACATAATAGTTATGCACATTTCCAGATTTCCAGTTGAAACAAAATATTATATAATCTCTTCATGAATATATCTGATTTCGTATCCAGCGTAATTAGCTGCATTCGTCATCTGCAATAATGATGGTTATTGAAATGAAACAATTGTTATTCTAAATGGCTCGTCACGCTAGATGTTAAATTTCGGTTAGTCTAAGATTGAATTCGGTTACCAAATCAAGTTATGGCACATTACATATGCAGGCTACTTTGGGACATATAGTTGAAAACTGCGAAACATATTGGATATTACAATTTACAATGGCAAATATTAAATACCGAAAAATGATGCCTTCTTTACTCGTATCATGCTTTCTTTACTTGAAAATATAAAATATAAAAAAAAGTTATATATGTGAAAATTTCGTAAAGAAAAACAGTGTATCAGTTTGAAAATTAAAGAATTATAAACAAAACCACACTTCACATTTTAAATAATTGACTGCCTCACTAATTAATTATGTATAACGAACAAAGCGATATGAACCTATTTGCAAATGCAGGAAAATATTTCCAGAAGAAATATATGATGCTTCTCTTGTGTTATTGCTATTTGCTGTTATTTTATTTATTGTTTTGTGCTTATTTACCAATACATTTACGTATTGTTTTTTCGACATTTTTAATTACACAAATTAAGTCGTATTAAATAGATTTTAGAAACAAATGTTGACAGACGCAGTTTAATTTGTGTGTAATAAATATCATTCGTTTTCGTATTGAAATACTCTAAACATAACGACCAAGTTTCACGTTTGCTTCTACAAATAAACTACAATCTGCATCTACGGTATTTCAGAATTAATTAATATAAGTACCTGTACATTGCTACTCAAAAAGTAGCGCAGAGGTGACTGGTTCAATTAAAAGTAATACATTAATGATATGGATCATATTTCGCAATGATATAACTGTATATTCTTGATATTCTTTGTTTGCTTATCGGCCAGTAAAGCCATCTTCGGATTGCAATACATTACAATCAATCTTGGCAATATATAATATCCCTTGGGTTTGTATATTTGAGTGGAATGGTTTTTGGATCTATCCCAAAATGTAATCAGTTCGTGCCCGTCACGAGGTCAGACATCTCTGAAAGTTTTATCCGAATCCATCCAGTGGTTCTTGAGATATCTTGTCCACGAACAAACAAACAAACAAACACGACTGAAAACAATACCTTCGCCTTCACTAAGTCGGATAGATTTTCATATTCTTTATTAATGCATCACAACATATAATGCCTATGAATTTCCTTCCGCATCTTATTGTTATTCTTACATTTATTTTCAGCTGAAAGGGGTTCCACGTGTTTACCCCCGCCATTGGATTATACTGAGAGATGGAATTAACAGGGGGTAGCCGATATCTAGAGGTGTAGGAGCTTTTACGAGCGCATTTTGAGACTTTTGCTCAAACTAAACTGAACGGATATATGTGTATATATTGAGTTGGCAACTAAGTTCCCGCTGTTTTTTTTTAATTTTGGAATTTATTGTGTTTTTAAATTTTGGAATCTATTTGTTTTCCGAGAATTCATTTTTGAATCATTTTGGAATCTATTTTGGGTTTTTTTTTTTCTAGTTAAGTTTAGTTTATTTTCAGAGCATGAAAATGGAATGTCAAGTTAAGAAAAACGAGCACTTTCGACACCTTCTTTTTGCTTTTAATCAAGGTTCTAAGGCCGCAAAAGCTGCTCGCGACATTTGTGTTGTGTATGGAGAAGGTGCCATAGCTGAAAGAATCTCTCGTGATCGGTATGCCAAGTTCTAAAATGGGAATTTTAACATCAAAGATGCACCTCGTTCTGGCCGTCCAGTTGAGTTAGATGAGGAGCGATTAAACCAAAGAAGGATTAATGTTCGAAGGCTAAAATGGATATTTTGTCTTAAGATTTACTTTTTAATATTCCACTTGTTGATATGTATATGCTGTGTTTCCTTCTCAACTAGTTTGGCCAATTAAATAATATCACTATATTACGCTATCGATATCTTACTTGTATTTCTTCTTTCTTCTATATCCATATATTATACTATCAAAATTGCAGTAATTCAAATTTATCCCATATCAAAGTTATTTCATTATTATATAAAGTAAGTAGAGGCCAACTGGCCAGGTTGCCAGCTTGCCCGATGGCAAGTGGGCTTCCGTGCCATTAGAATCCATAAATTGTGGCCCATGTTAGTATCTAAGGGGCCCAATCCCTCAGGTTTGAGAATTTTTTTTCACTTCTGGAAAAATGAATTAACTATTTCAGCCTGGCTGTGTGTGTAGACAGTTGAAAAGAATACTTTTAACAAAAAATAATAAATGATAGCATTGTACCCCTTGTAGTTGCAGGTGGGCTCCCTTATTCTCCTGGCAACCAATATTTTCAGATCCAGTCCGCCACTGAAAGTAAATATATATATATATATATATATATATATATATATATATATATATATATGACTTAGTGTTTATCAAATTCGTATACAGCATCATACTACTTTAATATAATCTATAGCTATGTTATAAACAAAATAACCATTATATTTTTCACTTTTCGTAGTATTTTATACAATTATACTTGAATAATTTTAAGGCTACAACTTTATTTTCATATTAATCAACATGATGTACGATGTACATTCATAAAAGTGTTTTCTTATAATATATTCTTGCTAATGTTTACAGAAAAACACAAACATATTTTACAACACGAAATAAACTTGTTTTATTCTATTTTTAATACTTACAAACACTTTCAATGAATTGTATTCGTTAATGTACACTTTTCTTAGAAAGTTAGCAATAAATAAATTTGAATAAATTAAGCAAAGATAAATATAAATGCATATATGTGTGAATGTGTGTGTGTGTGTGTGTGTGTGTGTGTGTGCGTGTGTGCGTGTGTGTGTGTGTGTGAATGTATGTATGTGAGTGTGTGTGTATACATACATACATACATACATACATATATATATATACAAACATACATACATACATACATACATGGATATTGTATACAGGTTTTATAAATAAAGGAAAAGCGAGGCAGTCAGGATTTGGATTTTAAAAAACTATCTATTTCGCGCATTCGTCCCTTTTAGGAATTCATTGTGAATTAATTCTTAAGGGAAATTCATTCCTTTTAAAATAAGAAGTAGGAATTTTCTAAAACAAATAGTATTCATAAAGAATCCCTTAAAGGGACGAAAGTGTTAGATAAATAATTTTTATCCAAATCCTGAGTAGCACCTTTCTCTTAATACATATATACATATTTATATGCATATATGTGTATATATATATATATATATATATATATATATATATATATATATAATAATGAAATAACTTTGATATGGGATAAATTTGAATTACTGTAATTTTGATAGTATAATATATGGATATAGAAGAAAGAAGAAATACAAGTAAGATATCGATAGCGTAATATAGTGATATTATTTAATTGGCCAAACTAGTTGAGAAGGAAACACAGCATATACATATCAACAAGTGGAATATTAAAAAGTAAATCTTAAGACAAAATATCCATTTTAGCCTTCGAACATTAATCCTTCTTTGGTATTTTCGCGAAGTTTTATGACGTACGAATTACATTAGAAGGCTGTGAAATAGAGAATTTTGTCTGCAAACTGAGGATTGTTCATGCTTAGTTTAAACTGTTCATTTTGCTTCTCTTCTTACTGATACTACGACTACAAATTTCATCTCTACTTTCTACACATTATCGAAGTGTTTCTCTGAAAATCACTCACTGTACTTAGAAACTTAGTATGGCCTATATTGTAACTATACCTTAGAGTATTATGGCCTCCGAAAATTTCTTGTCACAACACAAATTCAGCCCAAAACTATTGTTCAGCTCTTCCAAATATGGTTAATATCATTGCTGTATAACACTTATTAGAAAATTATAAACGACAATTACGATTTTATCAATCGTAGTAGTAACAAGCATATTTAAA
>NC_142929.1:10859362-10861862 GCF_046866305.1 Octopus bimaculoides | reverse complement strand
TCGATCTAATCGACTGGCTCCCTCCCGAAAAATTTCGGGCCTTGTGCCCAGAGTAGGAAAGTATATACAAATAGATAGATAGATAGACAGAAAGATAGATAGATAGGTAGATATATAGATAAATATATAGACAGAGAGATAGGTAGATATCGCGTGATCACTGAATAATAATAATAATAATAATAATAATAATAATAATAATAATAATAATAATAATTCTTTTCTACTCTAGACTAAACGCTCGAAATTTTTGGCGAGGCACCCAGTCGATTAAATCGACCCCAGTATGCAACTGGTACTTAACTTATCGACCCTGAAAGGATGAAAGGCAAAGTCGATCTCGGCGGAATTTGAACTCAGAACGTAAAAACAGACTAAATACCGCTAAGCATTTTGGCCGGCGTGGATCTATTTGTATATAGGCGTACATATGTATACTTGTCAGTAAACATATGTACACATGTAGGTATGTGTATATGCATAGATGTCTACATAGATGTCTACACACACACACACACACACACACACACACACACACACACACACACACACACACACACACACACACACACACACACACATTTATACGTAGAGACTCACTTTCAGCTAAGTAGCAAAATCTTCCACTAAACAAGAATATTGAATCTAATCATTGATAGTGTTAGCACAAAATGTAGGTGGTCGTATGATTTATCTCCATGTGAATTATACAAAGTGGAAGATTGACCCTGAAACACCTTGCAAACACATAAAGAAAATAAATTGTTTAGCCAAACAATATATAGCAATTCGTGACATTCGGTAGTGCATAAATCATGCTGGAATGGACAAATGAAAGAATCGATTACTTCAAAAATAACCGAAAAATAACTGTAGCAAAATGCAGTAAAACAGTATTTGCGGTGTTCTACTGCGACGTTTAAACTCATGCTTAAGTTACTTTAGTATGCATAAACATGCGTAAACGAAGGCAGTGCTATCTTAAACTTGATATTCAATACATTTCTGTATTTAAGAGATGAGGAATTATGTACATTATTTACATTATTTACATTATTTACATTTGACGGATATTTGTCCTCATCTTGTTTGTTGTTAACTCAACGTTTCGGCTGATATGCCTTCCAGCCTTCATCGGGTGTCTAGGAGAAATTTCGAACCTGGGATCTCATTCCTAAGGTAGTTTTCTAATAATAATAATAATAATAATAATAATAATAATAATAATAATAATAATTCACCTTTGGAAACATGGTTGTTTTGCTCAACATCCTTAAACAAACCTTATTCAGGCACCTTTTGAGCGGGATGGGCTACTCGACTTGAAGAAAATTCTAACTGGGCCCCACCTGCGAGGTCATGCACTGTTTATCTTGATATGAGATCACAATATCGCGCACATATGGTTGTGACGCATGTGCCTGGTGTACCCTTATCAGACGGGTAGTCATGGGGTATAATGGGCTTCGTATATTTTACCCCAGTGTCACTTTGATAGCATGCACTGCTCTCTCACTCAATAATAATAATAATAATAATAATAATAATAATAATAATAATAATAATAATAATAACAATAAAGGAATATTTATCGGATGTTACCTGATGGGTCATGTAGGCATCAGAATATATTCATTCTGGTTCTTTGCTGCCGAACTGGTAAGTTACAAGGACGTAATCACACCAAGACCTGTTGTCAAGGGGTGGTGGAGGACAAACACATACACATACATATACAACGGGCTTCTCTCAGTTTCCGTCAATCAAATCCACTCACAAGTCGTTGTTCAGAGCGAGGCTATAGTAGAAGACATCAGCTCAATGTGCCACGCAGTGGGACTAAACTCGGAACGATGTGACTGGTTAGCAAACGTCTTACCACACAGCCAGGCCAATACTATTTAGCTTTGTTTAAATATACATAGTCAAAGTTTGTTGCCACATTAAACATTTAAAATTGTACAATCGTACAATCCATTATAAAATCGTGTTTATTCACTTGAGTATAAATAGATGAGAGAGACTGAAATGCAAAATTTCGTTGAATAGATTCAAGTACAAATTAACTTTATCATTTAAATGTAAATTTTTGTAAAATGATTCTGCGAAATTAGGCAATATATATTCATATATACGACAGGCTTCTTTCAGTTTCCGTCTACCAAATCCCCTCACAAGGCTTTGGTCGGCCCGAGGCTATAGTAGAAGACACTTGCCCAAGGTGCCACGCGGTTTCGGGTTCATTCCCACTGCGTGGCACCTTGGGCAAATGTCTTCCACTATAGCTTCGGGCCAACCGAAGCCTTGTGAGTGGATTTGGTAGACGGAAACTGAAAGAAGCTCCTCGTATATATGTATATATATATATGTATTTGTATGTATACGTTTGTGTGTTTGTGTTTGTCCTCCCCCAATATCGCTTGACAACCGATGGTGGTGTGTTTACGTCCCCGTAACTTAGCGGTTCGGCAAAAAGATACCGATAGAATAAGTACTAGGC
>NC_142929.1:10849362-10854362 GCF_046866305.1 Octopus bimaculoides | reverse complement strand
AGGCTTTTGCAAAGTCGAGATATATCACATCAACATTTGAATGGTCAAGTAGCTGCTTCAGGACCCAGTCATAATGCTGCAAGAGCTGCGTGAGGCAGCTTCTACCTGGACGGAAACCATGCTGGGTCTCATTCAGCAAGTCATTTTCTTCTAGGAACGCAATCAATCTCCTTCTGACAATTCGTTCCATGTCTTTGCTAATATGTGAAGTCAGAGAGATGGGCCTGTAGTTTCCAGCCTCTGCTCTGCTTCCACCTTTATGGATAGGACATATGGTGCCTTCCTTCAGCTTTTTGGGAAGTTTACCATTTGCAAGGAAACTCTGGAAGAGTATCCGGAGTGGTCCTGCTAATTCTTGTTTACACGACTTTAAGAGGACAGCTGGGAAACCATCGGGGCCAGTTGCCGAATTTGAGCTCATTTCATTTATGGCAGCTATCACATCTTCCTCTTCAATGTCGATGTAGGTAATGGATGCAGTCCCCTTCTGCTGAGTGTTATTGTCAAAGAAATCAGCTGGGTTCTTTATCTGCATGTGACTCAGAGGAGAGGTGAAGACACTCTTGAATTGTGTACTGAGCACTTCACTTATCCATGTGGGATCTGCAGTCAGTGAGCCATTAGGCAGGAACAGGGGTCCTATCTTATACTGCACCGTAGCAGTCTCTTTTGCAAATCTATAGAAAGCCTTGGGGTTTGTTTTTATGCTTTCTACTGCTCTCTTTTCCTTCTCTGCTCTCTCCTTTTCATGGGAGAGTTTAATTTTGTTTTCTATTTCTAATAGTGTTAGTTTTAATTTAGCCCTTTTCCTATCCTCCAGTTCTCTATTTAACTGGTTTGAGACCTTTGTTCTGTGTCTCATAAGGATTTTCCTGTCTCTAGGAATTCTATTGGCATGTTTGCTGGTATTTCTATATGGCACGTATTTGGTGCATATGTCTTGTATGGTTGACATAAAATGACTTAGTTTGAGGTCATTGTCTTGTATAGAAAGGCTGTCATGCCAGTTTTGATTTCGAATCTCTCTGCGAATTGACTTCCAGTCCGCCCCGTGGAAATTCAGGTTGGATAATGTTGGATATTCAGTATGTATATTTATATATACATGTATATACATGCAGTATATATATATATATATATATATATATATATATATATATATATATATATATATACATATATACAAATTAAAAGGGTAAAGGATTATCAATTTATTGAAGCAAATATTTGCTGATCCCTTAATTATATTTATAAATTATATATACATATATATATATATATATCGTAAAGATTGTTTGCCAACATAAGATGGCAGTCCTTGTTTAAGACTAATGTTGGTGTAATTTCGCCCCATGAGACATCGACACGATCTGTGTCGCATAGCCAGCTGGGGACTATGTCTTCTGGGGTTAAATTACAGCAACATTAATCCTAAACCCCAGGACTGCCATGTTATGTTGGTAAACAATCTTTACTACAAAGTACTGTTGGTGAATATCTCACGCTGTGAGATTAAAAGATAGTAATATTCTAATATATATATATATATATATATATATATATAAATATATATATATATATATATATATATATATATATATATATATATATATATATATATATATATACCGGAGTAAGCACATGAAATGTATATATATATATATATATATTATGAATCAAGAGACTAACATAGAGAGATACGAACATACGTGGGTGCGTATGTATGGGGATGGGGTGTTCGGATGTGTAGTACTGGGTTTATACTTCAAATCTTAAGTAAGCAAAACGAACAAAAAACAGTAAAATTATATATAAGCATTTTAGGCAAATTTTTATACATATACATATATATATATACATATATATATATATATATATATACATATATACATATATATATATATATATATATACATATATATATATATATACATATATATATACATATATATATATATATATATACATATATATATATATACATATATATATACATATATATATATATATATACATATATACACACACACACAAACACACACACAAACACACACACACACACACACACACACACACACATATATATATATATATGAATCACATCTTATCTGTTCCTGCTTATCTCTCATTGTTTTTTTTTCTATTACGTAAATATTAGGTTGGCAACTAGGTTCTACCGTTTTTTTAAATTTAAATTTTTTAAAAGGTTTAATAAAAAATAACAACCAATTAATAAATAATTTATCCACCCTTGTTGTTTACAACTTCTTCCCAATGTTCGACAAGATTTTCAATACATCGTTGGTAGAAATCACCCGATTTCTACTCGAAAAATTGATCCAACCGACCTCTCAATTCTGCAAAAGTATTGAACGAAACTCCGCGCATAGCAGTTGAAAGAGATCGAAAGAGGTGGAAATACGTTGGTGCCAAATCAGGAGGGTACGGCGGGAGTGGTAGCACTTCCCAGCCATGTATTTGAACGGCTTCCTTGGTCATATTGGCGATATGAGGGCGGGCGTTGTCGTGTAGCAGAACCCCATACTGACGATTAGGTCTTTTCTCTTGAATAGCCGTGTTGATTCGTTCCATCAGTTGAACATAGTGTTCCGCGCTGACCGTCTGATTCCGTTCAAGCAATTCGTAATGGATAATCCCTTCCCCGTCCCATCATACGCACAACATCGTTGTACGTGGATGAAAATCTTGTTTCACGCGCGGTGCCACTTGTTTACCGGGGCTAAGCCATTCCTTACGCTGCTTCATATTAATGTACAGGTACCATTTTTCGTCGCCAGTAATGATTCGGTAAAGAAATCGTTACTTGTGTCCATGAGTTGAGCGGTGACGAGCAAGCAGACCAGCGGAAATTGTGGCTCGTTGATTTTTGTTGTTGTCACTTAAAGCATTCAGAACCTATGCTCCATACTTCTGAACCTTTCCCATCGAGTGAAGATGCTTCTCTAAAGTAGTGTGGGAGCATTCCATTTTCTCTGCCAGTTTCCTTGTCGTATGACGAGAATTATTGTGCAAAAGTTGGTTTAATCACTCTTCATCGAACTCAACTGGACAGCCGGAACGCGGTGCGTCTTTGGGGTCAAAATTTCCACTTTTGAACTTGGCATACCAATCACGAGCGGTTCTTTCAGCCATGGCACCCTCTCCATACACAACACAAATGTCGCGAGCATCTTTTGTGGCCTTAGAACCTTGATTCAAAGCAAAAAGGTGTCGAAAATGCTAGTTTTTCTTAACTTGACATTCCATTTTAATGATCTTAAAATAAACAAAAATTAAATAAACTTAACTAGAAAAAAACCAAAAAAACAAAAAACAAAATGTATTCCAAAATAGTTCAAACATAGAAATCTCGAAAAAATAGATTCCAAAATTTAAAAACGCACGTGCATTTCTGTGTGTGTGCATATGTGTGCATGCGTGTGCAAGTGCGTGTGAATGTGTGTGTTGCGTGTGTTGCGTGTGTGTGTCGTGCGAGGTATATGTGAGGTTTATGATAATGCAATGTGAGTCGCTTGTATGACTCTTGAGCTCCGCCAAAGATTTGCACATTCTGTTGCATAATGCACAACTGTGCTGGTTGGCCGAGGGACCAGGTGCAACAGTATAGAGTATTTTGACATGGCTTTTCACATCTCCAAAATATTTTATATTCATAGATATCTATGATACCTTTTATATCACATTGATATCGTTCATATATATATATATGATATATATATATATATATATATGATAATAATACTATTACATTACGTCATCAGACACAATTTTATCTGTACTCTCTCTCTCTCTCTCTTTCTGTATATATATGTCTGTGTGCGTGTGCGTGCTTGCTTGCGTTTGTTTGTATACATGATTACGTGTATGCTTATCAAGTTTAAGGCCCTTGGTTTTACCATAAAGTTTAGGAGAATTTCTTTCTTGGACTTCGTCTAAGGGCCATTTTAAGGAGAATGGAACAACATTAATTTTGTTAAGACAATCTTCTTTAGAAATAAATATTTCCAATCCCGTTTGTATATTGTGCACTCTGCTTTCATTTGTGATTCGCTCAGTCTTTGGAACCGGAAATACAACAATGTGTGTACATGGGTCTATGTGTCTGAGAACATTAATAAAAGCCTGAATTTATTAGCCTTATTGTCATTTTAATGCTAGTACGGTGTATCATGCACAGCCCAGTAATTCCCAGTCTATACATATAGGAATATTTATCATTAGCGTTTCAAGCTAATGAAACTGGTCGTTTACACAGTGGCTTTGGTTTTGCATAACACATTGAGTTCAGCTTAACTATAGCGTTAGTTTATTGTAAGTTTATGTCTTGGTGAAGTATATTGGTCACAGAACGCAGAAGAGTAACGCTGGCAGGAACTGTTAATGATTTTTAGCAAAGGCTATCTGCCTAAGTCTGAAATTATTGATTGAGCGCGGCAAAGGAAATTCATTCTTTTCTATATGTAGTTACATACCTTTCAATTTTAAATTTAAAGGTTGCCTCAATCGACTTTGTACTTTACGGTGATAAAATAATATCAGTTAAGAACTGTGGTCAGTTTATAATTTCTACTCTCTTCCAAAATGTTTTACCTTTTGTCAATTTAGAAGCAAATGTTTCCAAGGTAATGGTCATAATATTTTGCTCCTATACTGGTCCTCATTTTTTAAAATTTCATTTATATTAATCGTTATTGTATTAAATAATTTCTTATATGTTTACATGTGGCTGTGTGGTAAGAAGCTTGCTTTCCAATCATATGGTCACGGATTCTGCCCCACTGAGCGGTACCTTAAGCAACTATGTTTTCACTATTGTCTCGGGCCGATCAAAACCATTTTAGTGAATCTGGTAGAAGGAAACTGAAAGAAGCCCATCGCATATATCAATATATATATATATATATATATATATATATATATATATATATATATATATGTGTGTGTGTGTGTGTGTGTGTGTGTGTGTGTCTGTGTGTGTG